>NW_004949113.1:2748076-2784457 GCF_000317375.1 Microtus ochrogaster
GGGAGGGAGGGAGGGAGGGAGGGAGGAAGGAAGGAAGGAAGGAAGGAAGGAAGGAAGGAAGGAAGGAAGGAAGGGAGGGCAAAGATAAAACTGAATGAAAAGTTTGTAAACGTTGTGGGCCATCTCAGCACAGGAAAAGCTCCTCTAACATGGTCTGTCTTCACCTCTCCAACCACAGGAAGAGGCCAGAAGTTAGTGACCCAGAGGTGAGCAGATGTGAGACTGACTGGGTGAACAAAGGACAGACGTGGAGGGCACATGGAAAGCGGAGGTTGGGACCCCTGGGGCCCTGCCCACCTCCGTCCCCCTCCTGCCTCACCTTGCACAGGGCCGCACTGGGATCATGGTTTTCAGGCTGGGATCATATCTCTCAGAAAAGGATCTCCGCTGGCCTCGCCGATCCAGGTCTGAGATGAGGTAGGGGCCTTCACCCACCATCCTGATGGCGTTCGGGAGCCCTAGACTCTTGGCTTTGGGACCGTTTCACTCTGCGGACAAAGATGGAGAAAGTATACTGAGAAATGGGGATATTGAGGGTAGAGCCAAAAATCACTGTTGGGCCCAGACCTCTTGGCTTGCTTTGAGCCTCGGATGTGCTTTTACCCACTAGTCTCAATATCTAGAAAGGACTGTGGCTCGACTACTAATGCCCCTTAACTTACATTTTGAGTAAGAGTATCTCATTCCTCTTCTGTTCCCATCTTGAGTTAGCTGGGAGCCATAGATTCTCCTGTGAAGTTTCAATAAGGGTCAACCCATAGGCAAGGCTGGTTCTCAGCCCAGAAAGGCAGCCTCAAAAAAAAAAAAATACATATATATGGTTTTTCCTTTTCAGTGTGGGTGACTTCTGTCACACATGTGTACCTTCATTTGTCCAGATCCTCCCAGGAGCTCATACATCCACATCCCCTCCACCCAGTGGGCAAAAGAACTTCATCAAGGCCACGCCTCAGGACCAGCCGCAACTTGGCAAGTCCGTGTTTCCATAGATTCCATAGCCAATGCCACCAGTAAAAACCCAGAACCCAGGGCGAGAGAAATTATTCTGTCTGCCTGGCCCATTTGTGGTGTTCCCACAGCAGGTTCTTCTTATTTTAAGGTCCGGTCCTTTTCTGGGGGCCTACCCCTATGCTTGCCTGAGTTACCATGGCACCCCTCTCCCCAGGTACAAGAATAATGTTCCTTTATTGATAGGCTGTGTTGAAATGATTTCTGTCTCTCTTTAGTAGAGGTCATATCCATATTGTTATGTATACACAGGGCTCAGTTTCCTGTGAGTTCTCTCTGGAAGTTCTCACGGTTAGCAAGGGGGATGAAAACAATTCTCATTGAGGCATTGATGACTGATAAACCACAGAACGGTCCACGCTGGAAGCGGCCCTTACGTGGACTCAGATCCCTCACTATCATGAAGAGGAAACTGAGGCTAGGAAAAGGGAAGGACTTCCTTACTCTGAGGATGGTAGTCTCATCTGTAGCAGATCCAAACTTGGGGAAACTGGAGCTTGCTCCTCTTCCCTGGGGATCCTTGGGAAAACTCCTTGCACGTCCTATATTACAAGAGGCATGCCTCTGGAACGAGATGCCTTTCTCTCCCCTCCCAACAAAATCCGAAAACAAAAACTCCTTTACTGAAACAGGAAGAATCTTCCCCAGTAGAAGCTGAAACATGAAACCGGATGGGAGAGGCACATGTTTTATGTGCAGTAGATCTGCTCAAAGTCTTTTCATTTGGTTAATGAATATTAATGACCAGAATACCACAGACACAGCTCTAGAATCCTAATTCAATCAGAAAATAGAAGTTTCCAAAGTTGCTAACCCTTTTAGTGATGTGGGCCCTGCTCTCTCCATAAATACAATCTCACACTCCTCTCCAGCCAGGCTTAAATGTATTAATGTCCCCTGAACAGAATGCCAATCCCTCCTGCTGTTGCTGGGTCTTCAGGCACACAGCTGGAGCAAGCTGGCCCCTCCTTCACTTACCCAGTTCCTGTTCAGACTCTGAGGCTCAAATCACACCTCTCCTTGGCTGAGAAAATTTCCTTTCTACACAAACGACTGAGGATTTCATGTCTCTCTCGCTCTCAGCCCTACTTTAACCCTTAGCCCCGCCCCGTATACGCTACCTATTTGGTGCAGAGGTGTCAGCTGGGCTTGAGAGTGACAAATACCTGAGAAGGGCTGAAACAGAAATGCTCCCCTCAAAGACAGAAGAAACGAGCACACAACAGCACCGTTATACTACAAATCACAGGACAGCGTACGTTCTAGAAAAAGACACCAAAGTAAGGGTGAGCTAAGAAACGGGGGGCGGGGGAGGAGAGAACACTAAATAGCAGAAGATCCCACAAACGCCTAAAAAGCAGACATTACGGAATAGAAAAATGTTAAAAACAAAACAACAGCAACCATAAGAAAGAAATGGAAGACAAAAAGCAAGCTAATGGACTTAAACTGAATCAGCAATAATTACATTAGCTATACATGAGCTAAGCATTTCAACGTTTCAAAACAGAGATTGTCAGGCAGTAGAAAAACAAGATTCCATGACATGCTGTCTACAAGAGACATGTTTTAAATGTGAAGGTATAACTAGTTGCGGCGGCAAATGCCTGCAAGCACTGCTATTCAGAGGATGGGGGTAGAGGGATCATAGATTCAAGTCCTCCCTGGTCAACTTAGCACAACCCTATCTCACAGTAAAAGTAACAACATCAGCAAAGAACTGGACCTAGCGCTCAGTGTTAGAGGTTCCTGCCACGCCCTAAGTCAGAAGTACCACTGATATAAACAAAGACATAGGCAAAGTGGCTCAGAAAGGAAAACCCCAGTGAGAAGGCATAAGTATAGAGAAAGACACGAACGGGCTTTGGAGAGGGACGTGTTTCTTAAAGCAAATTTAAAAGCATAATTACAGTCTTGACTAAGGCCACCACACTGAAATCTCAAACTTGTCAATCAGTTTAGCCATCAGAGAAATGCAAATCAAAACAACTCTGAGATTCCATCTTACACCTGTAAAAATGGCCAAGATCAAAAACACGGATAACAACTTATGCTAGAGAGGATGTGGGGTAAAGGGAAATACTCCTGCATTGCTGGTGGGAATGCAAGCTGGTACAGCCCCTTTGGATGTCAGTGTGGCGATTTCTCAGAAACTTAGGAAACAACCCTCCTCAAGACCCAGTAACACCACTTTTGGGTATATATCCAAAGGATACTAAATCATACCACAAGGACATGTGCTCAACTATGTTCATAGCAGCATTGTTTGTCATAGCCAGAACCTAGAAACAACCTAAATGCCCCTCGACCAAAGAATGGATAAGGAAAATGTGGTACATTTACACAATTGAGTCTACACAGAAGAAAAAAAAATGACATCTTGAAATTTGCAGGCAAATGGATGGAGCTAGAAAACATCATTTTGAGTGAGGTATCCCAGACCCAGAAAGACAAATATCATATGTACTCACACATTAGTGGCTTTTAGACATGAAGCAAAGAAAAACCAGTTTCTACACTTCAAGATCCCAGAGAACCTAAACACCTAAGAGAGGTATACAGGATCTAATCTACATGGAAAGTAGAAAAAACAAAACAAAACAGGATCTCCTGATTAAATTGTGAGTTTGGGGACCATGGGAGAGAGTAGAAGGGAAGGGGAGAAGAAGGGAAGGTAGCAAAGAAAAAGATATAGCTCAATAAAACAATTTAAAAAGCCTTGTAAAAATACAATATACCTAAAGAAAAGGAAAAAAAGACCACCAATGGCAGCCCATACTACTATATCCAGCAAAACCGTCAATCACAACTATTGAGGAAAGAAAAACATTGCACAATAAAATGAAGTCTAACTGATTTCTATAAGTCCAGGTCTAAGAAGGCACTAGAAGGAACAATTTAGTCTAAAGATGTTGACTAAGAAAACAATAATCACAGAACGGTAAATCATCAAAATCCACATCACAGCAACAAATTAGCAGGAATCAACGAATACCCATTCATTAACAACACTCTACATTAATAACCTCATATCCCCAATAAAAGACACAGACTAGCAGATTGGATTAGAAACCAGTGTCCACCTTTCTGCTGCTTCCAAGAAACACATCTCATTATTCGGATAGGCATTTCCTTGATACAAGCTAGAATATCTGCAAAGAAGAATCGCAGTTGAGCAAAGGCCTCCATCATTCTGCTTGCAGGCAAGTCTGTGGTGCATTTTTCTTTTTAATTAATGATTGATGTGGGAGAACCCAGCTCGCTGTGAGCAGTGTCATCCCTGGGCTGGTGTTCCTGGCTATAGAAGAAAATGAGATGAGCAAGGCATGCAGAGCAATGCAGTGCACCTTGTTCCTCCACAGCCCCGGCTTCAGTTCCTGCCTCCAGGTTCCTGGGGTGAGTTCCTGTATTGATTTCCCTTCATGATGGACTGTGTTGTGGAGGCAAAAGTTTAAGTAAACCCTTTCCTCCCCAGGATGCCTTTTCTCTTGGTTGTTTCATCACAGCAAAATAAACCCTTACTAAGACAAAAATCATATAAAAAACTTGTCATTCAGAAGGTATTCTTAAATAAAATATTAAGCAATTTGCTGATGTAAATACAATCCTTTAACTGTAAAGAATTAGTGTGTGCAATCTATAACAGTTTTCAATAGACCAATAATGAATAAATACTCAATTTGGAAGTTAAACAAAAGATGTAGCTAAGCAATTGACAGAGGAGCTCACGGAGCACATGAAGCCGGGTGTGGTGGCACACAGCTGCGGTCCCAGCACCGAGAGGACAAGTCGGGAGTGAGTTTAACAGTAAGAGCCTGTCACAACAAAACAACAATGCTTTTTTAAACCCACAGGAAAACATGCTCGGCCTCTATCTAAGTCGCAGTGATGTCATCAAACCACAATAACCTCTCCCTCGGATTCTTCAAGTAGGTAATATTATAAAGCCTGGAAGTTGTAAGTGTTGGCACAGCTAAAGAGCACAGCCACTCTTAAATCCTGTTGGTGAGGAAGTAAGCTGTGCCAATAATTTATAAATCAATGTGTCATCATCTGGTCAAGTTCAAGTTTCTCTTATCAACATAAAGAGCAATCAGGCAGGCACATGGCAGATGATGCGGTCTCCATGCTTAAGCAATTGCGCATAAAGTAGCCCAAAGTTTGCAAGCTCGTGTTCACTCCCTCTCAGATTCTCTCCAGCCTCTGTTTTCTTCCTTCTCTCATGCTTATTGGTATGAAGACCAAAATACAACATAAAGCACACACACCAGCAAACAGCCCACAGACAATGCAATCTCATGAAAACATGCTTTAGAGACGTCCCCAAGAATGTGTCTAGCGACTGTTTGCCCTGTCTTCAACACGCACAGTCAGGAAAATGGCTTGACAAACTGTATACTACCAACACGGTCTGTTACCATTTACAACTAAGGGCAAGTGAGCAAGGCCCTCATATCAGCCTGTGTGAGTAGCTCATGCCATAAGCAGGGTGGGGCGGTAAGGAACAAGACAAAGGAAACATAACAGTCTGAGCAAGCGAGTTAGCGAGCTGACCAATGTTAAAGGTCTGAGACTTGTTCCTACTCTGCAGACAGTCAAGGGTGTCAGGGCCCCTGAGCAAGGGTCACAGGAAGTTTTTCCTACGAAGCTTCCCTGGTTTTTCTCAGCCTTCTCTACTGAAGGCTCCATCTCTGTAGCCCTCTCCTGACTTTTCTGCATTCACTGCAAGCCTCTCACCTTGGTCTCTTCAGCCTAAATGTGATTCAGCTGCAACCATCGAGGGAAGCAGAGCCCCAGGCCTGGTTCAGTCGCTGTTCTTAGTCTTGCTCCTGCGGCCATGCCCTAGCTACTGCCACAGCATGAGTGATAATCACACTGGGGTCCCTGACCTGCTACCTCCATGGCCTCTCTCTAGCTGGGGGCCTTTTCCACATCCACTCCCTGCTCACTATGACCGGCTCAGAGGGAGGAGAGCAAATCAGGTAAAGAAGACAAGGGATCTCAGGAGTATTACAGAATCTAGAAAATGAAAGAACCAAGAAGACTCGGCACAGCAAAGAGCCTCTGTGTGCGAGCCTTCCCCTGGCCAAGACAACATGCTTCAGCCAACCTGGCCACAGGCTCCAGTCATCGCTCAACACAGCCCTCACATTGCATTTGTGTAGAAAATGTATAATCTCATCTAAAGGGAAGGCCAGGCACACAGGAGCTCTCTGCAAAATAGCCTGAGCTCTTGAGAACCTTAGCATCATAGAAGACAAAGAAAGCAAGGAAATGTTCCTGCTTTAGAGGAAACCAAAGACAGGACAGCTAAAAGCAATGAACAAACAGTCCTGTGTGTTATGCTGAACAAGAAAAAAACAAATTAAAGGCCATGAACAGAACAACCGGAGAAGCTTGTGTGGGGCTGTGGGTTGTGCAGCAGTGTTAAAAGTTAAAGTCCAATGTCCTGCTTTTGATTGCTGAATGGTTGAAGATACTTATCCTTTTGATGATTCTGGTTATATAAGAATCCACGTTCCTGAGAAATAAGCAATCAGAGGAAGTGCAGCAAATTATCTGAGACTTTCAAATGTGTCAATAAAAATAGTAAGAGTCAAGCATGGGGACGCACACCTGCAGTTGAAGCCCAGAGCTTGGGCACAGGGGTCTGGAGGTCACAGATGGTGCTAATAAATAATGCATGCACAGAATATTAAAGTCATCCCCGCAGCTTGTTATTTTGTCTGAGTATAGCTGAAATTTCTTATCATTATTCTTTCCACCTTTCTGTGAATTTGAAATCATTTAAAAAATGATAAGTTAGACATTTGAAGAAGAAAGAACCCTACAGGGAATGTGTTGTTTTCCTTCTGTAAACCGGTTGCCATTTCCCTGTGATCCCTGCTTGAGTCCCAGGGACCAGAGAAAACACACATGCCTTTGCCATTTCAAGGCAATCACTGTGTTTCGTTTTAGCTCGCAGCCAGCCTCCAGCCTCTATCCCTTCTTGTCCGGTCTCAGCCTCTGTTCCTCCACCCTGACAAACCCAATCTGCCTTCTATGTGACTTCTGGTCTCTTGTTCACCTCTTAAGTGATGAAGGATCCTGTCAACGGCTTCTCGAAGTTGTCAAATAGCCCAAGATTCCCCGCACAAAAAACAAAGCCAGCCTCCATGCTGGCCAGGACAGAAGGCCGTACCTAGGAAGCTGGTGCTGGGAGCTGATTTCCTTCCACACTCCACAGAGACAGCCGAGCGGAGACGTCCTAAGATGGTGTGGAAGCTCTGCAGCTGGATCGGCATTTTACTAAAATTGGCAGCTGAGGTGGGGTGGGGTGGAGTGAGACTCTTTAAATCAGGAAGTATGCTTTGGATAACATCTCTCTCCCGTCTGGCGTGCCATCCTTTGCCAGGAGCAGTGCCAGGAGCAGGAAGCTGCCTAGAGTGAGGAAGCTGCTTGCCAGCAGCCCCAGAGAAGCAGGAGCAGAAGGGCGGAGGAGGAGGCACAGTGACAGGCAGCGCTAGGCAGGGGACCCTGCAGCCATCATTCATGATGGAGCACCTTAGGACTGGCAGGAGATTGCCAACCATCCCTGGAGCCCCTTGCTGTTTGCAGGTGGGGGTTCCTAACCTATCCTCAATCTACTGGGCAGGCAGAAGCAGAGAAGGATCTACTTAGAACAAAGAGCACAAACATACGCAATTTAGAAGTCCATTTTATATGGTCTGCATAGTTTTGTTTTGTTTTTTCCATTTTAGAAAACATATTAAGAGCAGCACATTTTCTTTAAAGGATTTCTTGCTTGGTCAAAAAAAAAAATCTTGACAGGTCCTATGGTTATAATCAGATACTGCAAGAGCAGGCACCCATGCTCCTCTGAGTCACAGCCTGCAACACCACTGCTGGCCCCTGGCTCTGAGCTTCTGGGCTCCCAACCTTGATCGTCACATGGGCACTGTGGTTCACCTCATTCTGCATTTGTTCTTCTCTGCCTGTGACTGTGCTCACAGTAAGAGGAGAAAAGATGTCTAGAGGGCAGCTTTATAGAAATACCCTCTATGCCTGTTCCTGTGCTCTTACGCTCTTCGTGCCTCTCTGACTCAGAACATTTACAAGGGCACATTGCAGATCAGACTTCTGACGTCACTTCACGTCTGCAAGGTTGTCTCTTCCTCAAGACCCCATTGAACCTTTGTGGCTGCATCTTTCACCAGAAAACCCATCCAGAGAAGAGGCTAGGGTTTCCACCTCCCCATAAAACTTCTCTCTCCCCAGTCTCCCTCTGTCCCTCCCCTTCCCTTTCCCTCCATCCCTCCCTCCCTCCCCACTCCATGCCTCTCTCTCACAATCTCATTCTTGGCTGCTAGGGATTGAATCCAAGGCTTCACGCATGCTGCTGAGCTACATCCCAGCCCAGCAAATCCATTTTTAATGTAAAGTATCCAAAGCCTCATACCCTCCTCTCAACTTCTTTCAAGACCTGAGTTGCCTGCAGTTCAGAGGAGAAGCTTTAGGTGATTTTTCCTCTGGCCTCTCTCTTCTAACCCTCAGCCATACTGACTGAGCCCAGTACCCTACGGTCAGTCAGCCTAAAACGTTAATCTTTTTTTTTTTTTTTTTGGTTTTTCGAGACAGGGTTTCTCTGTGGCTTTGGAGCCTGTCCTGGAACTAGCTCTGTAGACCAGGCTGGTCTCGAACTCACAGAGATCCACCTGCCTCTGCCTCCCAAGTGCTGGGATTAAAGGCGTGCGCCACCACCGCCAGGCCCTAAAACGTTAATCTTGAGTGATGAGGAGCTGCTGTCAGAGTTGGAAGGGGGTGAGGGGAGGCCACAGATAAGCATCAGAAAGGCCAAGGGCTGTCTGCTCAAGTCCTCTCATGCCTACAGAGCCTAAAATGGTAGCTTGTGGAGGTGTTTCCAAATGACATCACCCATTTAGGACAGAAATGGTCTACCATGACTGAAGAAAGATAAGAACTCTCATTTTAAAGCCGTGAGAACCACATAGTAATACAGCGTGGATTCAAGATCTTTCTTGGAAGAATTAATCTCTCAAAGAAACTGAGCAGTACCCTGTGAGCATGCAGGAGTGCGTGTGCGTGTGTGTGCGTATGTGTGTGCGCGTGAAGATGACCAAAGGACCTCACTTACTCAATGCAGGCTTCTATACATCACAGTTGTTCAAATCCTGTCTCATTTCTATTTTTTTTTCTTTCACATACCACAAGCCTCCAAAACTAGAATTGTCCTGACCTCTTCCAGCTCTAGGAACCCCAAGCCAAGGCTTCCTCCTACAGGGGCAGACAAGGTCGTACATGTCCCCCAACCCCTAGGTGACCTGTACCTAGGGAGGAGTGACAGGCCCCTCAGAACTAATTGCAACAGAGATGAGTTTTGCCTGGGCAGGGGATGAGGTGATGAGGGAGAATGGCCGGAAGCCATGGCCGCGGCCCTTCTTACCTAGCCTCCTCCGCTACAGACAGCAGGTTTAGTTTCCCTGGTCCCACCTGCCAGGAGCCCTCCTCTCCAACTGCCCCATTCAACTGCCACTCCCACCACACCTGAGGAGGGAACTCTGGGGCAGCCAACATTCCCTCGGGCCCACATCAAAGGGCAGTGCCCCATCCCAGGATTGATCTGCAGGACACCAGGCTCTTGCAGCGGGCATCAGAGCTCACAGAGCAAGCTGGCCTGGCCTTTCCTCCAATCTCTCCCAGCATGCCTTTGTCTCTGAGGAGATGAATCATCTTCCAACCCCCATCCCATTGCGTGAGGAAACCAAGAAGCAGAGGCCTCCCACAGCTGACTCCAGCACAGGTCAGCAGAGCTGAGGTCATTGCCCACACTTCCTGACTGCTACTCCAGGCTATACCCATTTCTGGTCCTGTGTTCCTTCTGAAGATGCCAACTGTAGGGACTAGAAGGTGGTAAGAAACTAACCTTCAAAATAGAAAATCCCATTCATGCGTTCATTCATTCATTCATTCATTAACAGAAATCAAGGGGCAATTTGAGTTCTATTTTTCCCCTTGCATTGAACAAATGCTCAGCCTGAGACTAGAACTCACTCTTGTGTACAGGACTCTACAGTGAGCACTGTAGGGGGCAGAGGGCTTGGCTGATTCCTTAGTGGCTTCTGTACCTTGCCCAGAGTAGGCTGCCAATCACAAAGTTGTAGAAGGGTGCCACTGTGGCCATGAATGGGTGCAGAAGGAGCAAGGTCTCTGATGCCACTGTGGCCATGAATGGGTACAGAAGGAGCAGGGCCTCTGATCTCAGAAACAGCAAACCATGACTGGCTTCAAGGTGCTGTTGAACCCCCAGAAAACTTCTGCCGAGCGTACTTGGCCTGAAGGACTCCTTTTGCTGTGGTCCAGTTGGAGGTTTGCTTTCCCGAGTTTTAGTCACCTGCAGTCAACTGAAAATATTAATGGAAGAATCTAGAAGCAAACCCTTCCGAAGGTTTTATTTCGTTGGAGCCCATTGGGAGGAGTCTGACAAAACTTGGACAACCCTGAGTCTGGACATCACTGCTGTCAGTCACTTGGGAGCCGACTAGGTTATCAGATCTACTGTCAACAGAACCACAGTGTTCAAGCGACCCTAAAGCGCCAGAGCTGTGCTGCTGGTGATTTTATTACAGTGCATGAATTGTTCTACTTTATTATTATTTATTGCAGTTATTCTCTTTCTGCATCTGACATTGAATTTTAGCACGTGCAGGTAGCAGGGAAAGCATCATATGACAGAGGGCTCAGGGCCAGGTGCTGTCTCAGGCTTCCACTGGGGGGTCTTGGAACACATTCTCCAGACCACAGAGACCTGCTCTATTTTAGACCTGTCGGGTCTCAGCTTTGCCAATTCCTCCCTCTGCTGGTTGTTTCTGGCTTCTACATTTGATGTAGGAATTTGGATGTATTTACCTGCAATAAACCCGATGTTTTTCTCTCTGCCCTGCAGGGAGGTAGAAACATGGTCACTGGACAATTGGATAGTAAAATGGATGCTTCAAGGGGAGTGGGATGGACCCTGGGAAGGTTCTCTTTGCATATGCCTGGAGTGCCCCCTCCCTCCTCTATGGATGCAAATTGCTGCTAATAATATCACTTGACATTTATAAAGCCCTTTGCTTGATCTTCTCAACAGCCTCAGGGTGCCTCCGAAGCCCAGCCAGACTCCCTTTCAAAGTCTTCCGAATATATCCAGATATGGCATGCTTACCAAAGGAGGATGCTGGATTTACCTTCATCTTCATGTGAGGCAGAGCAGAGATGAATTTCTACTAAGAAGGTATTCTGGTGATATCCCAAATGGTACCAAAGATGGGATCTTGAGGTCAGATTCTGGAGCAGAATGACACAGAGGGGCCATAGGTCTCTGCATAAAGGAATCTTCCAGAAGAGATGAGCTCCCACCTCACACAGCACCGGGACTCATCCTAGATCAGGGAGCAGAAACTCAGCTGAATGAGCATGCCTGGGAGGGTGTGAGGAGCACAAGAATGTATTGTAGGATGAGAAGAAAAGTCGGGCATCCTTGCTGTAGCCTGGCATAGCGGCACACCCCGATCTCAGCCCTTGGCAACAAGAGGGACTGAACCAGAAGGGTCAGTAGTTTCAGGTTAGCTGCCTGTTACATGCTGGGATGAAAGAGGAAGAAGGGAGGAAAGGAGGAAAGGAGAGACGGAGGGATGGAGGGAGAGAGGAAGGGAGGAAGGAAGGGAAGAAACTTGCTATATTTTCTCACCCTTTGAAAAATTCTAAACGTATACTGTTAAACTGAAGATCACAAGCCTAAGGGTGTCTAAAACAAAAGGATTTGTCAACTGCTAGACACACCATCCAAAAAAGGGACCAGGTCCTAGGCCAAGTGTATGCAAGTTCTCAGCAGCAAGCTAAGGAGCCCCTGAAAAATGTCCTCCGTGAAGTGGAGTTGAGAGCTTGATTTTATGCCTTGGGGAAGGGAAACCTGTGGGATGCCCACCCCACCCCACATCCACCCCAAACTCATCCCACCCCACCCCCACATCCACCACATACTTATCCCACCCCCGCTACAGACAGAGGGACAGACGGCTCAGAGAGGAAGCTTGGACCAGGACATGAGCCTTTAGAGTCACCATGTCCCCATTTCTTGCTGTTTGCCTATCCCTCCTGTCTTTCCCCCCTCTGTCTTATAACCAGAGAGCAAGGAAACCTGTTCAAATCCAGTGCTGAGCTTCAGAGGAAGCAAGTCAAGGTCCCTCTATCAGACCAAAGCGATGAATTAGATGAATGTTGGAATTAATCTTTTCCATGCCATGGGCCTCTTTGATACTCCAGTGTATTTTCAGGATAGTTTTTCAAATATCGAAGACAAGATATACAGAACTACAGATAGCCAATTATATTACAAAGGGTTATAATTAAAAAAACAAGGCTGGATATTATGAAACATAGTCTGCTGTGTAACACCCTAAGGAACGCAATCTAGATCCTGATTTGATCACGATTTTGATCCTGATCAAAAGTTGGAAGCATCGATACACGTGAGGCTTGTGAAAACAGGGCAGCTAAAAGAGGCTTGAGAACGCCCACCGGGGGCATGTCCACACAAGGAGCACAGATGTGTCATGTTTGGTTGCCTCTGTTATAATAAAGAAAAATGCTGAACTCACCAAGGCCAGCTGCCCCGGGTCTGAAAAAGCATGGGATAAAACCGGACTTGCTGAACATAGTGGACAATGAGGACTACTGAGAACTCAAGAACAATGGCAATGGGTTTTTGATCCTACTGCACGTACTGACTTTGGGGGAGCCTAGGTAGTTTGGATGCTCACCTTACTAGACCTGGAAGGAGGTGGGTGGTCCTTGGACTTCCCACAGGGCAGGGAACCCTGATTGCTCTTCAAGCTGATGAGGGAGGGGTACTTGATCGGGGGAGGGGGAGGGAAATGGGAGGCAGTGGTGGGGAGGAGGCAGAAATCTTTAATAAATAAATAAATTTAAAAAATAAATAAATAAAATCATCCAGTTAAAAAAATCATCCAAAAAAAGAGAAAAATGCTAAATTACAATTAGTAAAACTGATGACATATATTTTTCTGCTCTGGCCCACGGCCCCATGGACCACAGAGCAACTTCCAGATTGGCAATCTGTGAGGTTGCTTCTAACACAGACCTGGCTGGAGTCCACAGAATTATCAGATGAAGCACAGGGACAGAATGGGGCTGTATAGGGGAAGGGGTTAGGATTTCTTTTTTCTGAGATAGAGCTTTACTCTGCAGTCCCAGATGTCCTTACTGTGTAGACCAGGTTGGCCTCAGACTCAGAGAGATCTGTCTACCTCTGCCTCTCAAATGCTGGTGCCGCCAAAGTCTGCCACCTAACCCTGGGTTAGAATTTGACAGTCTTGAGAACTGGCACCGGAATATCTCGTGCGTTGAAGCAGTTTTTGTTTTGAGAACTACCTGCTAGACATAGTGACCCACACCTGTAACCCCAGGCACGTGGAAGGTTGAGAGTGCAAGGCTACAAGTTCAAGGCCAGCTTGGACCACGTAGTGAGTTCAAGGCCAGCTTGGACCACGTAGTGAGTTCAAGGCCAGCTTGGACCATGTAGTGAGTTCAAGGCCAGCTTGGACCATGTAGTGAGTTCAAGGCCAGCTTGGACCATGTAATGAGTTTGAAGCCAGTTTGGACAACAGAGTAAATACAAGGCCAACCAGGGCCACAGAGTGAGACCCTGCTTTGATTCATTAAAATAAATGATCTAGCTGCTGTTGACTTTGAGAATGGGTCCAGAAAGGGAGGCTGCTGGAAGAGGTGGAGACAGGGAGGGGCTGGGGTCCTGTGGATCGGGGGTAGTGGCCTCTCCTGTCCTCTGACTCAGGTCTGGGTTTTCTGTGCTGGATTCTCTGTAGATTATTGCAGTTCTGAGTCAGCTGAGCCTTCCAGCAATTATTGGGAAGAAGCTGCCATCTGCTGACCAACTTGAGGAAAACGTGGCCGCTTAGGTGAGTGCCTAGGAAGAAGGGTTATGGGGAGATTGCTGTTCCGGGAGGGCATCCTGGTGGTACAGCAAGTGTGGGAGGGGCAGGGCCCGCTAAGTGGAGGAATTTTCAACTGGCCTGGCAGAAACCGGATGGGATGGCACTAGCTGCTTCGGTTGCTCTTCGGGAGTCAGAAAGCAAAGAAAGGAGCCAAGGGGAACAGAGGGAGAAAATAACCTGGCAAAGGGCTGTCAGGAGAGAAGAGGCATTCACTGTTAGGGAGAAACAGGTGCCACTAGGGACACCTTGGGGAAAAGGGGAAGAGAACCTTTCCCCATCCTCAGGGGAGATGGTGTTCTTTGGTCCCAAGATCGCTTCACACTCCTCAAAGCTGGTCCTTCTGCCTTGAATATTCCTCCGACCCTGTCCTTCTTACCTAAGTAAATGTTTGCTGCGGGCCTAGGAACCGTCTGCAGCGCATCCCCCGGGGAAGCAAGCTCTAGGGAACCTCATCTCAGCTCTTTGTCGACACCTCCTGGAATAGCTTGCTGACTTGTTTACTGTTCTTAGTGTCACGAGAGTCCAAAACCACAAGGAGATATTATTCATCCCCAACGCTATCCCAGTGTGAAAAACCATGGGGCCTATTGGCTTACTATTTGTTTTTCTTGTGGAATTTCGAGGAACTTGTGAGCATAATTTGAAAACAATTTATAATATGCTTTGAAACATGCCTCCCTAGGGATCTGTCTAGAAGCTGAAAATCATGTCTTTTTCTATTTTAGTATCTATAAACACACTTGCAGGGCCTGCTGGCATCCATAGTCATTCAGACTCAATTTAGAAAGACAATGCCTCCATCCAGTCCCTATGACTTGGAGAAACTGACCCTATGCTGTGAAGGAATTGAGACGTGACATGGGCCTGGCAAATTCAAATTCTAGTCACTTAACACAATTGGTTCAGAGATGAGCACATGACTGAGCTGACCCAATGAGTGTGTCCTCACTTGGAACCTTGACTAGGAATTGCTAAACTGGGTAGTCATGAGGCTAGAGTCTGGTCACTACAATGCCACCAGGAAGTGGAAGGTGGCCAGAAGTAAAAGCCAGTGTCTTCAAGATCAAGATCCTGGCTACACTGGCCCCGGCCCAGAACTTTTTCTGGACTTTCCTGTTACACGAGCGCCAATACAGTGTCTTTGTGGGAGCTGGCCTGAAGGGAGTCCCTGAGCAGAGCTAACTGACACACAAAGCAGAACATGAGGCTTTTCCTTCTTGGCCTGATTGCTTCTAAACCGAACACGTCAGTTACTGCAGCCCTTCTGGCGCAGCCAGGACGCTGTGAGCGCGTACGTTATTGTGAAGAGCGCCATGTCAGAAAGGGTCGGGGTCCTAAGATGTAGAAACCCCACAGTGATCTGCTCGTACCTTGCTGCCCGCTTCTCCCTTTTCACCCCAGCTCCCCTCGCTGCATTTCAGCCCCGGTGCGTTTCGTCTCTAGACAGGAAGCCATGGATCTACCGCCAGCCCCTATGAGGTTTCCGTGTCTCCTAAGGTGAGGAAATAGCTGGGGACATGCAGTCTCCGTCTCCGTTTACAGAGCTTGCTATTGCCAGGAGGGTAGCAAGCAGTGGCGCGGGTGCTTCTGCGGGACGTTGGGCCTGTCAGACTCTGCGACCTGACAAATGGAGCAAGCACAATGCCTTATTTTATTTATTTATTTATTTATTTATTTACTTATTTTTGGTTTTTCGAGACAGGGTTTCTCTGTGGCTTTGGAGCCTGTCCTGGAACTAGCTCTGTAGACCAGGCTGGTCTTGAACTCACAGAGATCCGCCTGCCTCTGCCTCCCGAGTGCTGGGATTAAAGGCGTGCGCCACCATTGCCCGGCTATCACAATGCCTTATTCTTGTGATGTTTTATTTATATTCTCTGGTGGTTTTTTTTATGGGCATCCCTCCTCGAGATGAAGATGACCCTTTCATCTCTTTGATGAGGAAATGATGGATTTTGTGTGCTAAATGGCATGCTCGAGGTCACAGAAGCATAATCCACGTGAAAGCCAGGCTGGAATAAAAAACCAAGTCAGTAAGAGGGAGTCTAGATTTGGCTCTACTTTCCTGCCACAAGGGGGCGCGTCATTGCTGACTCAATGTGCTAGGACGTCAATAATCTTTTACTGTGTCACCTTCCAGAATCCTTTCCTTCAACAGCAATGTGAACGAAATGAAACAGCTTCCTGTGGCAGTAAACAGTATATTATAGCATGAATATGGCACACATAGTTGCTCAATAATGGGTCGTTTTTACCACCCTTTATACCAAATCACAATAGGGTTGGCCAAGTTCTACTTTGATGTAACTAATTCCCAGACAGTTTGTGCACACAATGTTCATGCCCTACGAAGACTTTCTCTCTTTTACTGTCAGGCAAGGTACTACTTTTTCTTTCAGACCTTACTTAAATAGCCCCTCATCCATGACAATTTAACTCAGGCAGCACCCTTCTCCCACCCCGATTCTCTAAGCAAAGACTCCTAGAGCTGACCTAAGAGCTGCCATCTTACATTGTAATCCATCAGATCTTATACCTATACAGAACCGCCCACCCAGACCATGGTGCAAGTTCCCAAGGAAGCAGAAGAAATGTCCTCCTCCCCTAGCCTCCCCATGACACAGAAGATTGAACCTAGGGCATCATGTATGCCAGGCAAGTGCCACAAAGCTATGTCCCCAGCCTTCTGCTTCATGTTGCC
This sequence comes from Microtus ochrogaster, assembly GCF_000317375.1. Lineage (NCBI taxonomy): Eukaryota > Metazoa > Chordata > Mammalia > Rodentia > Cricetidae > Microtus > Microtus ochrogaster. The sequence goes on from NW_004949113.1 coordinate 2,764,796, forward strand.
AAGATTAACCTTGAATTTGCTATCCTCCTGCCTCAGCTTCCCAAAGAACTAGAATTACAGGTCTGTGCCACCAGGTTCTGTACAGAAAATGTTCTTCATAAAAGTGTCCCCAGTAGGTATCACAGTGTCTGGACCTGGTAGCAGCTCAGAAAAGGCCAGGTAACTAACTAGGCTGGATGAAGAAAGAGACAGACGCTGGGGGTCAGTTTAACATTTCACCTCTAAGCATATCTCTCTCTTTTCCTCTCTTTCTCTCCCTCTCCCTCTCCCTTTCTCCCTCCCTTCCCCTCTCTCCCCTCCGTCTCTCTGTCTCTGTCTCTCCCTCTCCCTTCTCTCAGATTCATTTATTTATTCTATGTGTATGGATTTTTGCCTGCATGTATGTCTGCACCAGAGGCATGCCTGTTGCCTGCAGAGGTCAGAAGAGAGCATGGGATCACCTAGAACTGGAGCAACCGATGGTTGTTAGCTGCCATGTGAGTGCTGGACGTTGAACCCAGGTTCTCTGGAGGAGCAGCCGGTGCTCTTAACAACTAAGGCATCCCTCAAAATCGGAGCAGGTTTAATGCGGCAGTCCTCTTTGCACGGCCACCCCTATGCCCCTTACAGTGAACTGCACCGTCAGCAGTGGCGCTCAGCTGGAATAGCTCAGTCCCTGAACTGAGCGCCAATGGTGAAGATGCTGGGGTGTTCAGTGCCAGCTGCTCCAGTGGCTGCCCTTCCCCCTGCCCTGGATACATCTCTGCAGAAAGTTCTATGCCCAGCTCCTGACCAGTGAGAAGAGAGTGAGTCATGTGGGGGACACTAAAGAAGATGGTGCCCCAGGGCACTGCTTTCTTGCAGCCCAGCTCAGCAGTCACCAAAGCCCACCGCTTCTCAGCTGTGAATGAATGGATCCTATGCAGACCATTGATGGCGCCGTCATGGCCGTGACATCCTCCTGCTGTGACCACCTGGGTGAGTAACTTGTTCTTCATGTATAAAGGAGCCACAAAGACACACATCTTGTTTTTAAAGAAAGAAAAGGAAATCAATAGTCACATAAGCCTCTGCCCAGGCCCTGTGGATCTGCCAGCTCTCAGCCCCTGGCTGTGGAACAAACCCGAGTGGCCAAGCTGCTGATTGTGTGGTCAGAGGGACATCACACAACGAGTAGCTTTTCACCCCATAATCACTGAAAATACACATTGTAGGATCCCCTGTTAATGACACAGAGCACTTTGCTAACTTAATGTGAAGCTCAAAGAGCTAGAATCCTCGGGACTGGACAGACAGCCTGGTGGTTAAGAGCTCTAGATGCTCTTGCTGAGGACCTGAGTGTGATTCCCAGCACCCACATGGCAGACCACAACCATCTGTAACTCTAGTTCCAGGGGTTAAACACCCTCTTCTGGCCTCAGTGGACACCAGACATACACATAGTTCACAGACTACAGGTAGGCTAAATATCCACATACATAAAATAAAAATAGCTAAATATTAAAAACTGTCTAAAAAATAAAGAACTATCAGAGCCAGAACCTGGAAACAACCTAAATGTCCCTCGACTGAGGAATAGATAAGGAAAATGTGGTACATTTACACCATGGAGTACTACATAGCCGAAAAAAATGACAGCGTGAATTTTGCAGGAAAATAGATGGAGCTGGAAAACATTATTTGAGTGAGGTAACCCAGACACAGAAAGATAATTATCACATGTACTCACTCATAGGTGGTTTTTAAACATAAAGCAAAGAAAGCCAGCCTACAAACCACAATCCCAGAGAACTTAGACAACAATAAGAGAGACTTATATAGATCTAATCTACAAGGGAAGTAGAAAGTAGAAAATGACAAGATCTCCTGAGTAAATTGGGAGCACTGGGACCTGTGTGGATCTGTGGCCTTTGATCTAGTTGGCTTAGGATCAGATGTCTCCACAGTGGAGGAGTGATTTCGTGTGTGCTGAGGACTCTACCTCACTTGTCCGGCTCCTGAACTTTGCCCTCCTGGGCAGTGTCCCACCAGGACCCAGGCAGCAGACAAAGCTAAGTGCTCCTGGTAAATGCAGACATTTTCATACTCAGATCTGAGTGTGAGCACAGCACAGAAATCTATGCAGCTGAATTCTGCATGTCCAGGCATGTGTTACAAGATGTGATCAGTGCATGCATAGTTCACTGCATGGGGGTCCTGAAGAGCAAGGACACTTCTTTGGCACACCCCAATAATTTCCCCATGCCTCTGAGGAGAAGCCAAGTAGAGGGAAGGCCACAAGGAAGGCCACAAACCAGAAGTTAATGAATAAGCCTGAGGGGGAGGATGCCCGGAGAAACCCACAGCGCTCTGCCCCAGCCCTCCTGTGGGACTCGGCGGACAATGACCCTTGACTGGCCACTCTGATCTACGCCACCTCTCACCCACCTAGTGCTAGGGCATGGAGAGACTCAGGCCCCAAGGCACAGAGTTAACTAACTCCCCATCTCTTAGAGAAACATAGGCAAAACTTCATTCCCAATCTAACCTGGGAATCTCTGACTGTTCTTCCCAAGTGCCGTGTCAGTAAATGCCAGGATTTGTGTGTGAGCGGCACGGAGGGAAGGGATCCCTCATAGTGGAAGCATAAGTCTGAGATTGCCATTTTGCTCCCACAAGGGAACCCTGAGCCTGCCTGGGAGTCTCCAAGGTAAAGAAGATAAAGTAACATGACTGGGCAAAGAAGGGTGGTCCACCAGCACATCTGGGGACACTGGCTGAGCCCAAGGCCAGTCCTCACGGTGTGTCCCCTCACTATGTTCCATATCTCCCAACAAGGCATTCTACCCGTATCTCCCCAACCTCTGCTTATACACATTTTTAAGCTCAGAGGAGTTAAAATGCTGATCTAATGAGCATCCTTAGGTCCTCTGTATAATTTAGCAATTGCTAATGTGTTTGCTGTTTTTGAAGTCTCTTCTAAGCTCATATGAACAGTCTTCTCCTGACCTTCTACCTGAAAGAGACCTACCCATGTCCAGTTTTCTCATGCCACCCTCACAACTTTCCAGATCAAAACACACATGCCGGGAGCTCACTGTGTAGCCCAATCTAACAGTGAACCCATAATTCTCCTGCCTCAGCCAAGTTCTGTCATGATGGGCATGCAGATACTGTGCCTGGCTCCTATATATGGAATAATGTGTTTCCTTTTGGGTCACCATATTCTATAATTAACATTAAAAATGAAGCCTATATCTTTCCCCCAAATTATAAAAATGAGTCTGATGTATCAGTTATATATTTTTCCTAAACAATATTCAAATAAACTTTTTGTTTACTGAAATAGAAAGTGTGGGTCTACAACCCAAACAAAACCACCTCATTTATCACTGGAGTGGGCACTGGCCACAGGCATGGTGTTTATACAGCACACTGCCACACCCCCTGAGCTCCTCCACAAACCTCTCCACATTCCGTCCCTCAGAGCCTTCCATGGCGATGAATCACCCTCATCTTGAGGCCTTCCTATGCTTAAAACAACACACTTGACCACAGTGCGGTTTCTGTGTCAAGCCGCTTGGCTGGCCTTCAGGTCTACATCCCCACATAAGTCTTGGCATCTCCAGTTCTCTCGGCTTGACAGACATCTCTCTGTAGCTCATGCTCACTTGATCACAATCTCAACCAGGTGTCCTGTCCCATAGAGCAACTCCAGTTCCCATCTCCAGCCTCTCTCTGCTCCTCATCCTGCTCTGTGCCTCAGGCCAAGCCAGGAGTTTGCTTTTTGCTTGTTTGTTTGATTATTTTTGAGACAAGGTCTCAGAACTCTATAGCCACGGCTGGCCTGAAAGGCAATATGTAGATAAGGCTGGCTCCAAACTCTGTGTCTGCCTCCTGAGTGCCTGAATCAAAGACCAATGCCTGGTCTATGTCTTCCTAATTGCCTATCCTATTGGTAGGGCCCCTGTGTAAGACTTTAAGACAATTCTGAAGCCATTTCTGACAATTCTGAATCCTCTCAGCCTCTGTGCCATAGTGCTTCCCCTCCTCCCCTGGGAACCAAGGACCTAACAGCTACACTCGCACGTACTCAGTTCCTGAACAATTACCCATATACGTACGTTTTGATTCAGTCCCCTGGGAAACGGGGTCAAAATGACCTCTTATCTCATCTGATCTGGCAACAGCTCTACAGCCAATTATTGGTAATAGCCCTTTTGAATAAGCCAATCACAACCCTCCTTGATTCTGTGGCCTTCTCCTTTAAAAGTAGCCTGTGCCAGCTATTCGAGGTCTCTCAGCTTCTGGAATGCTGAGGGACCCTGTCATGACAGAATTAATAAAATCCTCATGCTTTTGTATCAGCTGTGGTGTGTGAGGTGGTCTCTGGGGGCAACTCCTCCTCAGTGTTTGGACGCTAGAGTCCAACACCTGTAGACAGAATGAATACATCTCTTCTGTCTCTCCCACCCTGGTTTCTCTCCTGTGCCAAAGGAGCCAGGATTACAGTTAGCTGAGAGTCACTGGCTCCCAGGCTCAACTATTTTTTTAAGAAAAAGAAAATCGGGCTGGAGAGATGGCTCAGCAGTTAAGAGCATTGCCTGCTCTTCCAAAGGTCCTGAGTTCAATTCCCAGCAACCACATGGTGGCTCACAACTATCTGTAATGAGGTCTGGTGCCCTCTTCTGGCCTGCAGGCATACACATAGACAGATCATTGTATATATAATAAATAAATAAATATTTAAAAAAAGAAAATCTGATTTCATTTTATCAACTGTCATTCTTGAATATGCACATAGAACATTCTATGCATACACCACAAGTTTGGTTTTTTTTTTTTTTTTTTGGTTTTTCGAGACAGGGTTTCTCTGTGGTTTTGAAGCCTGTCCTGGAACTAGCTCTTGTAGACCAGGCTGGACTCGAACTCACAAAGATCCGCCTGCCTCTGCCTCCCAAGTGCTGGGATTAAAGGCATGTGCCACCACCGCCCGGCTCACCACAAGATTTTTTTATCAACAGAGTTCCCATTTTTACTGTGCATACTCATAAACAGAATTCATTATAAAAACAGAGTTTACGATACGCAAAGTAATCTGGCTCACTACCAATGCTATAAACATTTTCTCCTTTTTGTAACAGTTAATACAGTTGTATAGCATAGAGGAAACCTTCAACAATTTTGTAGAAGAGATTCATTTAGCTTTTTGGAGATTTTTTGTGACATAGTCTTGCCATTTAGCATGTGCTGACCTGGTACTCAGTATAAAGCCCAGGTTGGCATGAGCTCTTGGCTAGTCCTGCCATAGCCTCCAGAGTGCTGCAATTACAGTGCACCGCTGTGCTTGGCTGAATGATTTATGAGTTTTTTTTTTAACTTGCCTATTGGCACCCACATAAGCATCAGTCAAACAACCCATCCTGTGTCTCCCAATCTGTCTCTCTCAGATGCTCCCTCTTCTCTCCGGTCCCTCTGCACAGACCCCTCTGCCTCTCCTCTCTACCAATTTCCCTGTAAGATTCTTTCTTTTCTTTCTTTTCTAAAATAGTGTTTCTCTGTGTAACTCTGGCTGTCTTAGAACTCACTAGTAGAACAGGCTGGTCTTGAATTTACAGAAATCCACTTAGATTTACATCACAGAGTTCTGCTCTCTCAAGGTTATTGTCAACAGGTGTGGCTAATAGCCAGACCTGGTATTTCCTAATTTTTTTTTTTTTTTTTTTTTGGTTTTTCGAGACAGGGTTTCTCTGTGGCTTTGGAGCCTGCCCTGGAACTAGCTCTGTAGACCAGGCTGGTCTCGAACTCACAGAGATCCACCTGCCTCTGCCCCCTGAGTGCTGGGATTAAAGGTGTGCACCACCATCGCCCCCCAGACCTAATATTTCAAGAATAGAGAAGTACATATGTTTCTGCCTCAAATAAAAGTCTACAGATCCAACTAAGTTCCAGTTCCCTTAAGGAGATAACTTTGGATTCCACCAATGGAGTGGTTTTCCTATAGGCTGTTTTGGTGTAGGGCGTGAGCCTGACTTGTTTTGTTCTAGCAACAGAAGGTTTAAAAGGGGCATAGCCCATGACCTTCAACTGGCCTGTTCCTTTCCACGTATCACGTTAATGATGTTAATGTATGTTTCTCCATTTATTATTTTCATTCGCATCTTCATATGCTTTACTAAAATCTCCATCCCTCTACCCTGGCAAGAGATATTTTTGTTGAGGCTGTGTCCTATACCTACACTTGTTTTTCTAGAAAAAGACAAATGCCAACTAGCATAAAAGTGGTCACCACAGGTGGTGCTAGTCCTCAGTCCTGAACTGTAAGATCCTGGTCCATCACATGACCACCACTGCCAGGTAGCTAGGCTCTACGCAGGGAACTCTTCTCAGGTAGCCTGGTGACACAGGAAGAGACCCACAGCTCTTTGCACACTTTATATCCACAGCTGTGTCCATAAAAGGAAGACAGACAGGCACAGGAGGACCCCAGGATGCAGGTCCCTCCTGGTTCTAAATGCTGTCATCTCCGACAGCCCGGTCTCCCAGTGATGGAATAGCTAGCTCACAGTGGCCCATCCCTAAGATCTCAGCACTCAGGAGGAAAAGGAGAAGTGGGGGAAGGATCCAGAGTAAGAAGAGGTCAGCCTGAGATACATGAAGACAGCCTGTCTCAAAACACTGAAGGCTGAGGATATAGACCAACAGCAAATTACACTGCAGTATTTAACATTAGTTAATGATGGTTAAACATACAATATACATTCTTACGAAAAAAATCAAAATGCAACTTAAAACAAATGTCTTACTAATTTTAAAAAAGTTTGTGTTGGGTGCCATTTGTACAACACACTTCTTTTAAACCATTTTTACTTTGTGCGTACTTGAAAAAGTCACAAAAAAAAAATAAAGTCAATGGGGTTTTCTTAATAGCAGAATAGGCCATTCTCCATACAGGAGAAGCAATATCAAATATTCATTTGTTGTTGCTGGTGGTGGTTTTAAGTCCACACATGGGAACATTTAATTCAAGTCAAGGAATTTTTCCCAATAGGCAGCTCAATGCAGTGTAATTAGCTGCTTTAACTTTAAAAGACATTATTCTTTTCAGGTACAACTTTACTGCATTTGAGCAGAGAAAAGAAGTCTTAAGAACAAGACCATGATCTAAAAATGAAAAGCAGAACCGAGAGAAACGTTAATATCGTCTAGTAGCATCAATCAGCAGGTGCTGGCTCAGTTCAGCCAGGTCCCCACCAAGCAAGGCTGGTGTGCTGATTTGGGTCCCAGTAGCTGATGGGACAATGTGGGAAACCTGGAGGGACAGAGCCCAGTAGGACTATGAGCTTGGCGACAGATTTGATTTGACGCTGGACAAATACTTCTTGCTCTGTCAGGCTCTGAAGAGGTGCAAGATAAAAATCTAAAGGTTGTAGACCAAGAGCGGAGCCTTGGAAAGGCAGGCCCTGGAGCCCTTTTCCCAGCCTCTCACCTTCTGCCTGAGTCACAGCGGCCTCTTCTTTGGCCAGTTATGTGTTCCCTGAGAGTCTCCAGGTGCCCCCCCCCCTACTTTTTTTGGTTTTTCAAGACAGGGTTTCTCTGTAGCTTTGAGGTCTGTCACCAAACACATAACAAGAAGGAACTTAAGGGAGGGATATTCTGGCTTAGTGTGAGGAGACACAGCCACAAAGGTGGGGATGATGAAGCAGGAGAAACGTGAGACTCGGCCACACTGTGTCCTCCAGAGCAGAGGGAGATGAACATCTAGAATTCTCAGAGATGGCACTGCTCACACGCAAGGTGGATCTTTCCACCTCAGCCCAGTCCTGAGACGCTCCTGTAGATCTGCCCAAGGGTTGTCTCCTAGGTGAGTCTGGATTAGTCAGTCTGAGAATAGTAGCCGTTATAGGCAAATAGATCGATGTGATCATCAAGGCCCAAGTTGCTACGCTGGTAATGATTTTACAGATATGTGTTATAAGCAGACAAATAAATACATGGAATAGATGGCTTATGCATAGATACAGAATAAAAGAGGGTCAGATAGTCAGATACGCACAAAACACGGAAATGTATCATAAGAAGGCATTATGATTCATTTACTCATGAAAACCTACATGTCATTGCCATAGCGCCATCTACTCCTCTCTACTGGGAACGTGCTTGGCCTTGGTGACTGCCTCAAGGGGCAGTCACTTAGCTTTCTTTAGTTACCCTCGCCACTTTGCTCCCACACTTCAATCTTTTGTGTCACCTTTGACTCACCATAGGCCTATTCAGAAAGCCATCTTCTCCGCCAGGCCTGGTGGAAAATCTGCTGTGGTGATATTTTACTTGTGCTTTAACAAATAAAGTTTGCCTGAAGATCAGAGTGCTGCACTAGCCATACTAGTTAGCCATAGAGGCCAGGCAGTGGTGGTACACACCTTTAGTCCCTGGAAACCGGGGGCAAAGGGGCAAAGGGATCTCTGTGAGTTCAAGGCCACCGTAGGCTGCGCACTAGGTTGACACCGTCTAAAAGAGAGGCAGAACCAAGGGGTGGGGACTCACACCTTTAATCCCAGAATTTAGGAGGTGGAGAAGGGAAGTGGTAGGACTGGACAGAGAGAGGAAGATGAGGCAGGAGGAGACAGGAGCTCAGGATTCCGACTGAGGTTTCATAGAGACAGGAACACCAATTTGGTCTGATGATTTTGGAGAGGTAAGAACTAGTAGCTGGCTGCTCTGCTTCTCCGATCGTTCAGCTTTCATCCCCTAATATCTGACCTGGGTTTTTATTATTAAGACCAACTAGAATTTGTGCTACAGACTGCTGTCCCAGAACTAGGGAGGATGATGCAGGAGGCTTGCCTAGGCTACAAGGAATCTGCTATTTTCACCTGCCATTGGAGCCTTCGCAATTATGAGTTAAGTCTTGGAATCCAGATATAGGTTTTGACATTCAGATTGGGTTATGCTGCAAGTAAAAACTTACACACTGCTTTGAGAGAAGATTCTCTAACTTTATCTCTTCCTCTTTCCTTCAACAGCTGACAAAAACTCTAGTAGACTTTGCTTGTGGAAGATGGACTTCCCTGCTGTATCACTAGGCTACATTTACTTGCTGCATAAAGGTGGAATGTGGCCCATAAGGGCATGGTGGGAAAAGACTGTTTTGGGTAAGAGAGGGTGTTGTTCACTCTGATTAAGATTCGGAGCAGGGGGCGCAGATTTCCGGTTACATGCGAAGCCTGGGTCATGAACACACTGAGACAAACACTGGCACGCTGCAACCCACTGAGACCCTGCTGCCATGTTGCTGTGAGGTTTAGTCACAAAGACTCTTATGGGCCAGAAAGAGGTGAGGGATGAAGGCACAAAAAGCCCAGATTGCAAGTCATGCACCCTGGCAAGTTGCTGCATCCTTGGCATTGACCAAGGTGTCTGTAACTAATCTACAAGCCACGGGTCAGTGCCCTAGTTTGCTTCTTTGTTGCTGTAATAAAAGGCTGACCAAAAACAATTTTGAGGAGACCAGGCTTATTTGGCCTCAAGGTTGAAGCGGTGGTTAAGACCAGGCTTATTTGGCCTCAAGGTTGAAGCGGTGGTTGAGGGAAGCCAACGCAGAAGCGCAAGGCAAAAAGCTGGAGGCAGGAACTGAGGCAGAGGTCATGGAGGAACCCTGCTTACTGACTTGTTTTTCCTGGCTTGCTCAGCCACCTTCCTTGTATCAGGTCCACCCGCCCAGAGGTGGCACCACCTACGGTGTGCTGGGCCCTCCTACACCAATAAGCAATGGAGAAAATGCCCCCACAGACATGTTCAAAACATGTTCAAAGGCTAATCTGATAGAGACAATTCCTCAGCCGAGTTTCTCTCTTCTCAAGAACAGCACGTTGACAATCGAGACTATTTCTCACAGTCAGTGTGTGCAGTCAAATTTCAGGGCTGCTTGAAATTTTGCTTTCCATTAATAATTAAAAAGAAAAGCGAAATGCCAAAGACACACGCTGGTTGTATTTGAACTTGTTTGTCAATAACCCTAGGAATTGCAGAATAGTTCCTGAGCCTGGAACTCACCCCGCAGCTACTCACCATGTGGCAGCTATAGACAACAAGTTTGTGAATTTAATTCATATTAACATTTCCTCTAATTCCTGTTTAAACCCACATAATTAACAAAATAATAATCAAGCCTTTGTGTGTCCTTTCCATATTTCCACCACGTGCATATTCCGCAGTGGCTGATTTCAAGGGCGCAATGCAACTCCTACAGGTAGAACTAGGAAGAGCAGCACATGATACCTCCTCCATACGGTTACCACCCTACAGCGGTGAGCTTCAAAACTACAAATCATAGCTGGGCATGGTGGCGCATGCCTTCAATTCCCAGCACTTAGGGGGCACAGGAGGGCAGATCTCTAAGTTCAAGGCCAGCCTGGTAAACAAAGTGAGTTCCAGGACATCCAGAGCTGTAACACAGAGAAACCCTGCCTCAAAAAACAAAACAAGAAAACAAAAGCCCTAACTAAGACACCTTTGTTCTTGTTATAATTTGTCTAACTCTAAGTTATTAAAACACTACAGTTTATTTAAAAACAGTATTTGTATTGTAAAACTAAACCTGTCAAAATTTCTTGTTTGGGCCATCAGTTTCCATGAGTCATTGTGAGCAGGCTCCACAAGCACCCCGGTTAGTCGGGTGGCCACTTGCTGCTGCTAAGATGGCTTAGTCAAGGAAAGCACTTGCTGTGTAAGCCGGAAGACCTGAGCAAGTCAAGAAACCAGATGGAGGAGCATGCATCTGTAATCCCATCACTCCTGCTTCTGGACGGAAACCAGAGACAGGAGAGTCACCCAGAAGTTTGCAGGCTAGCTAACCTGCAGGATGTGTCACCATGACAGAAACCAGAGACATGTCTGAGCTAAGTGGAAGGCAAAAACTGACTCCTAAAATTTACCTCTGACCTCTGCATGAGTGTGGCATGCTTGCAGATATCAATCACATCACACACACACAGGCACACACACACACACACACACACACACACACACAGGCACATACACACACACACACAAAGCAATTTTTAAAAAAAAAATCAAAAAGAAAGTAATGGTGATTTTTGCCTAAGTGTTCCTTCCACTAAGACATCTTTCACAATTTGCTCTTAAGGGCTCTGTGCACTGATACTGTTCTGCCTGTGTGACTGTTAACTTTCCCGTGGTGTAGAGGGAGATAAGTCACTAGCCACGGTGGTACATTCCAGCACTCGGGAGATGGAAGCAGGCTTATTGGGAGTTCAAGGCATTCCTAGCCTACACAGCAAGTTTGAAGTCAGCCGGGATCACAGGAGACCCTGTCTCAAACAACCAGAAAAGAATGAAAGAATTTAAAAGTGTGGGGGAGCCTAATGGTGACCCAGGTTGTGAACACCTGGGAAGCATGGCAAGGTCTTGGAGAGGAGAGGCCCAGCAGGGATCAGGTGAGTGATTACTACACAAGACCCTCCAGCAAAAGTGAGGGCAGTAGCCAGGGGACAAAAATCACGGCAGGCAAAAGCCTAGGACCACAGGAAAAGCCCAGGATCCTGGTTGATCTGAGCCAGAACCTTGGCTCATTATTTAACAAGGCTGAACCAGAAAAGATCCTAGAGTGGCGAGCTTGAACATTTATCTTCCCTGCATCAATCAGCACGTGACAGACCATAAAAAGGACAGAGTCTTAGAGAGAAAGTAAACTAAGAGTTTCTTTTGCTTTTTAGCTGAAATATAATTTTTGTTTGCCTTTTTTTTCTTTCTTTCTTTCTTTTGTTTTTTGTTTTTGTTTTTTTTTTTTTTTTTTTTTTTCGAGACAGGGTTTCTCTATGGCTTTAGTGCCTGTCCTGGAACTAGCTTTTGTAGACTTGGACGAGGCTGGCAGATCTCTGAGTTCAAGGCCAGTCTGGTGTACAGAGTGAGTTCCAGGATAGCTAGGGCAGCTACACAGAGAAACTCTGTCTCCAAAAAACTAACTCACTAAATAAATAATAGAATAAATATAACTAACTTACTAAACATAGAATCAGTCCAGCGATTAGTAAGCTAGCTTACATGTTTGTTGCTTTTAAGATATGTGGGCATGGTAAAAAAGCATTAAACTACAGTTTTTAAAATAGGCCCCAGAATTTTAAGATTGTCATAGAGATTCCTTAATAAAATACCTAGCATGAGCCCAGCAATGGTGATGCATGCTTTTAATCCCAGCACTCAGGAGGCAGAGGCAAGCGGATCTCTTTGAGTTCGAGGCCAGCCTGGTCTATAAGAGCTAGGTCCAGGACACGCTTGACAGCTATAGCAAAACCCTGTCTGGAAAAACAAAACAAAAACAAAACAAAATACCCAGCATGTGCAAAGCCCTTGGTCCAATCCTCATTTTTCAAAAGACACCAGGAGTCACAGAGAGTAAGGGCCCTCTACCCTCCAGCTGAGTGAGGCTCTTAATGAAAGGTGAGCTCTGGTGGCCCTGAGACTTGACGTTTCATCTTCAGATCCCCCTCACAGTCTACCTGATACACCACACAACACACACCCAGAGGAATGATCCAGAACTGTGTGTCCATAAAGATCAGACAGAATCAGCCACCAGCTCATTCTCCTTCTAGACCTCAGCGACTCAGCCTAGAATCTATCACTGGAACTGAGACTCTACAAAACAATTTCAAAAGTATCTGTTTAGCCGGGCGGTGGTGGCACACGCCTTTAATCCCAGCACTCGGGAGGCAGAGGCAGGCAGATATCTGTGAGTTTGAGACCAGCCTGGTCTACAAGAGCTAGTTCCAGGACAGTATCTGTTTAACACCATGGTAACATTCAGGTCAGAGCTGCAGCAGAGGACACGGGTGTGTGGCCCTGCTGCAGTCAGGGTCTGTGTTGATGTCTGAGGCTCCTGTTACCACTGAAGGCCATGTGGAAGCCAAGGTCTGGGGTCATGTTAGTGTCCAAAGGCCACACTGCTACCGGGGCTGTGCTGATCTGAGTGGCCTGCACTGCCACCTGGGGCCACGGTGACATTCAGACCTGGCTGCTGCTCAGGACCATGTCTGGGTTCATGGTTCTACCACGGCTAGGGTCTGTGTTGAAGTTGAGGACCATGTTGTCATATGGAAGCCCTGGGATGGGGCTACAATCTGTGGCCTTGTTGGGGTTTGGGGGGCCATACCACCGCCAGCCTCATCCTGATCTGAGTGGCCAGTGCTTCCACCCAGAGCCAGGATGTCATCTAGGCCTGAGATGCTGCCGAGGGCCATACTGGGGTCTGTGGTCCAGGTGCAGCTGGGGTCTGTGTTGATGTCTGTGGCCTGTGTCACCTCAGGTGGCCATAGGAAACATGTGTGATGAAATCAGGGCGCCATGATGAGATGGCTCCACCCTTTGCTGGCCCTGCTTCCCACTGGACACTGTAGCAAGAGAGCTGGCCCCGATTGGCAGAGTAGAGCTTCCCCCTCCCCCAATACACACACTCCGGATAGATGGCCCCACCACTCATCAAAGGTCAAAGGTGAGGGAGAACTGACCCTGACAGCGTTGGGCATAGGGGAGCTAGCTCCAACTCTCACCTGAGTGGGTAGCCTGGGTAGCCTGGACTGGCCAGCTCAGCTACCACCCAGACCCTCAGCTGAGCCTGGGGCTGACCCATCCTAACATTTACCCCATCTAGGACCTGCTGCAGCTCATGAAGGGACTGGTCTTATGGAATAATACCTGAAGGAACTCCATGATTTGGGGCATCCGTGGGATACACCAGAGAAGTTTCAGTGGGGATCCAGCGGTGGTGGTGTGCCAGAAACCAGAGGCCGTGAACTAGACCAGTGACTCATTGCCGTGATCATTTGCTAGTGAAGCTGACTGGATGAAAGGGTGAACTGTGCACCTCACCGCAGCTTCCACTGCCATTGGGACGAATGAAGAGGTGTCGGAGAGGAGGGAACAATGGAGGAGTAAAAGGGTTTTTTATTGTTGGGTTGTTTGTTTTGTTTTGCTTTTTAAAAAATTTTCTTTTGGAGGCCGTTGCAGGGGTGAGGGGAGGATACGAGGAACTGAGAGGTGAACAGAATTAGGGTGCATGATGTGAAATTACCAAAGAATCAATAAAAAAATTATGTTTTTTGATAAAGAATTCATATATAAAAAGATACAAAAAAAGTTTACAGTACCATAACAGCAAGGTGTCAGAGGCCAGGGTGGGGCTCAAAGAAAGAAGAAGAGCAAGGGGCATTCAGGAGATAATGGCTGTTTTCTATCTTTATCAAGGTGACTATTCCATTAGGCTACACACACGTCAAATGTCATCAAATCATATGCTATTAATATCTACAGTTCACTGTACACCAGTCAATCAGTAAGGCTGCTTAGAAGAAACCAACTTCATCCTTCGCTGAACTGCGTTACTAAGAGTGACTAGTTGGCCTCTCTGGAATTTACCTCATCTGCAAATGACAATAATACTGGATTTCTCTGAAGCTTCAGGGTTTCTATATCACGTGAAATGATTTTTAAATGAAGAGCCATCTCTATATAATTCCTTTAAAGTATCTGTTTAACGTCCTAATAAAATAAAGCGAAACAGAAGCAATGCCCCCACTTAAGAGATCTAGAGATAGGCAAAGTGAAAAATGAAGGACAATAGGAAAACCCAGAAGGCGGAGGGAAGGTCTGCGGATTAGGAAATGGTAATATTAACTTCCTGGTTTTGATCATGAACCCTGATTGTGTAACGGAACAGGGAAAACCGGGTGAAAGGTGTATGAAACTTGTTACAATCTAAAATCTATTCAACGACAGGTTACAAAGTCTTTCTAGGGTACACCGTTCAAATACAAATACCCTTCTCAACATTCCTGTCCAGTCTAAATGTAGGCACAGCTCACGCTGACTGCACACCGGTTTCTTTCTTAACTTCTGGCACCGCAGGTTTAGAGCGAAGTGCAGAACGCAGCGGCAGAGTTTGGGTCCAGGGGCCCACCGTATCTCTGGGCTAGCCGGAAGCTGAAGTCTCCTGGGGTAGGAACCAGCCTAGGGGTGCTGCCCGACACCCAGGCCTGGGGGTGGGGCCAGAAGTCGTACGCTTTGGCCTGGGGGCGGGGCCAGAAGTCGTACGCTTTGGCCTGGAGGCGGGGCCAGAAGCCGAACTCTTTGGCCTGGGGGCGGGCCGGAAGCCTAGTCGCTAGGGCCTCTGGGAGGGTTGTGGGCGGGACGGAAGCGGTGGCACATGGGCCCAAGCGGCGAGGCTTGAGCCTAGAGGCCAGGGGCCGGGGAGGGGGCGGGGCGGAGGGGAAGGCGGGGCCGGAAGCGTTAGCACTCTGGCCTGGGGACGGGCCGTAGTGAGCTCTCCGTGGTGCGCTCTCCGGGCACAGAACGCTCAGAGCTCTCCTGCGGGAATCCTCCTGACCGCCCGGGTGCTAAGAGCCGTCGCCATGTCGTCCGTGAGCCCCATCCAGATCCCCAATCGCCTTCCGCTGCTGCTGACACACGAGGGTGTGTTGCTGCCCGGTTCCACTATGCGCACGAGTGTGGACACGGCCCGCAACCTGCAGCTCGTGCGGAGCCGCCTGCTCAAGGGTACGTCTTTGCAGAGCACCATCCTAGGAGTCATCCCCAACACGCCGGACCCGGCCAGCGACTCGCAGGACTTGCCACCTTTGCACAGGTAGGTCGGGCACCCGAGGCCTCCCCGCCCGCGCCCTGGCGACCTGCGTGTAAGGCTGTGTCTCCTCACTTGGAAAGGGGGAGTGACGCTTTTAACCAGTGACCGTTAGCGAGCTGGATAACTCACGGAGCTGTACCTGACAGGGGTAGGAACTCTGTGCTGTTGATTACCTGCCTTTTGCTGTTAAAAATCTAATCTGAGTCCTGGTCCGACCCTGCCGGTCCCCTTCAGGGCCATAGGCCAGTGCTGTTTACTTCCCAGGCCCCTCCCTTCTCCCTTCCCCCACCCACCTTTCACCCTGTTCCCTTTCTTTCCTTTCAACTGGCCTCCTGTCACTTTCAACTTGTTTTCCAGTTGAAACGCTATAAATCTAGTGATTTCTTTTTCTCCTGCCCATGCCTAAACTGCGCAGTTAACTTTTGAGTGTTTTTTTGTTGTTGTTGTTGTTGTTGTTTTTTGGTTTTTCGAGACAGGGTTTCTCTGTGGTTTTGGAGCCTGTCCTGGAACTAGCTCTGTAGACCAGGCTGGTCTCGAACTCACAGAGATCCGCCTGCCTCTGCCTCCCGATTGCTGGAATTAAAGGCGTGCGCCACCACCGCCCGATGTTGAGTGTTTTTCTTTTTTTTTTTTTCAAGGCACCGCCTCCCAACACCACCTGGACATCTGAATTTGGGAGGTGATGCATTTATTTTTTTATATTTATTTATTTATTATGTATACAATATTCTGTCTGTATGCCTGAAGGCCAGAAGAGGTCGCCAGACCTCTTTTACAGATGGTTGTGAGCCACCATGTGGTTGCTGGGAATTGAACTCAGGACCTTTGGAAGAGCAGGCAATGCTCTTAACCACTGAGCCATCTCTCCAGCCCCCTTGAGTGTTTTTCTTTACACTTTATGTTACCCGTTTTCTCCACCCCTAGTGGCCTCCTCCTTGCAGGGCCTTTCCTGTTCCCATTTTCCTTGGGGTCTCTTCCTCAACCTTTCTACCCTCTCATCTCAACTTCTCCCTTCTTAGTATTTTTTTGGTTTTGGTTTGGTTTGGTTTTCAGTTTTTCGAGACAGGGTTTCTTTGTAGCTTTGGAGCCTGTTCTGGAACTAACTGTAGACCAGGCTGGCTTTGAACTCACAGAGATTCACCTGCCTCTGCCTCCCGTGTGCTAGGATTAAAGGCGGGCGCCGCCAACGCCCCTCACTTCCTAGCATTTTTATCTTAGGCCCTGTTCTTGTCACTGGAGCGCTCCGTGTTCTGGCTTGAGTTCTGTGACTTGTGTGATAGATTTCACCCGTATCTGACTTTTCATCTGCAGCTTTGACACAGTATGCGTCGCTTAGGTGTGCTGTGAAGGCCCATCTGTGTAGACTGCTTTGAAAGGACATTTGTCTCTTAGGTGTGCTATGAAGGTCCGTCTGTGTAGACTGCTCTGCACCATGCCTGATGGATGGCCATGCTCCCCTGGACGGTACAGTGACTATGGATATAGAGCACTTGAAGTGTGGCTGTTCTAATACGAGTTTTAGCACAGGAGTGGCTGTGTCCCAGAAAGATTGTCAACCCCAGGCAGTTTTGGGCAGTTAGTCACCCTAAATGTGTCATAAATGTGCAGTGCACACTCGATTTTGAGAAAGCGTGGAAGTTTGCTTTTCGCTTTGTTCAAATTGTGATTGTGCTCTGGTTCTTCCCTCTTGAAATAAGAACATATTTATGATTTCACAGGAACCCACAGTTAAAGGACTAATTTTCAAAGAAATTTTAGGCTTTAAAGGAAAGTTTGGAGTTTTCTAAAGACTGAGACTTAAAATTTGTAAAAATGTTTTATATTGTGATTTTGATATAATGTGTAATCTTAGGGATAAACAAGAAAGTAAAGGCTATGGTTTAACCATAATATACTTGTGTGTTGAGTTGACAAAGGGTCAGTTGTCCTGGCTAGTTTTATGCCAACTTGACACAAGCTAGAGTCATCTGAAAGGAGGGAACCTCGACTGAGAAAATGCCTCCATAAGATCAGGCTGCAGGGCATTTTCTTAGTGATTATTGGTGTCCTACTCACTGTTACCCAACTCTAGGTTAGGTTGCTTACAACTGCCTTAACTACATCTTGTGGGGAACCAATGCCCTCTTTGACCTCTGCAGGCACTGGCATACACCTGACATGTGCACATATCACCCCCCCACACACACATAGATACATACATGTACATGTGAGTTAAAATCTTTTTAAAAGTAGAATTAGTTGTATTTTAGGTTTGAGTTAGTAATTTTTTGTATTATTCTGGCAAGGTTTTTGAGGGTTACTAATTGCCTTCACATAAATAACTACAAATAACAATAACTTAAATTCTCCTTGCCTGAAACTAATAAGTCCAGTGATGTGCAATCTTAACATTCAGATAGTGCCTTTGTTTTAGGTGACTCAAAATTGGCATGCTGTTGGTTTGTTTGTTTGTTTACATTGCTGGGGAATTTAATCTAGGGTCTCAGCGTGCAAAGCAAAGCACTCTCCACTGAGCCACACATTGAAATCTGATCATTTCAATGAGAGATTGTCTATAAAAAGCCTCCTCAGAGCCTCAGCCGTGTTAGAACTCACCAGGCCACAGCTATACTAGAATTGTTTGTTACTTGAGAAGCTTATGTACAGAAAGATTGTACTATATCCCTCAGAGTAGATTCTGAAGTCTTTTCTCTATCATGGCTTTCAAAACACTTTGTGCTTTAGTAGTATGAACATCACCGGTTTCTGTGCACAGATCTGTCCTTCCCAGTTACCTCCTATTCTGGATGCTGGCCATGCCCAGAGGTGAGTGGAGGGCTCTTCCTGCCTGCTTTCCTTTACAGTCTCCTGTGTTTCTGACCACCTGTTTGCTGGCTTCTCTGTGTAGCACAGCTCCTTCTTTCATGTTTCATATATAGGCATGTTACTGGATAAGAGACTTTTTAAAAAAAATGTGGAACTTGCCTTCCATGACACCTAAGGACATTGTTAGTGGCTCCTGTGTGATTAGCTGTCTTATTAAAGTGGGTGATCATTTAACACCATTTGCATGGTATCATTCAGTTTTCAGTCTCACATTTTAAAAGCTTTTGTTTATTTTTTGTGTGAATGTGAATGGGGAGGGGGTCAGATGCACTCCATGCAGCACATGTGGAGCCCAGACAGCTTGGGAGTCATTTCTCACCCTCACCATGTAGGTCCCTGGAATTTAACACATCTACAAGACTTGGCCGAAGGCACCCTTACCGCTGAGCCATCTCACTGTCTACCTAACTGAGCCATCTTCCTACCTAACTGTTGTGGAGTATTAGTTGAAGATGTGTTAGATTTGTTCATGCTGTGGACAAATGTTTAATGATGCAAAGATGAGTTGCATTCTTTTATGTTGCATTTGTTTAACTGTGAAGCTGTGTTACTTTGCCTGCCTAAAACATCTGATTGGTCTAATAAAGAGCTAAACAGCCAATAGCGAGGCAGGAGAAAGAATTGACAGGGCTGGCAGGCAGAGAGAATCAACAGAAGGGGAAAAGAGAGAAAAAAGGAAGATCAAAGAACGAGAAAAAGGGGAGGACATCAGGGGCCAGCCACACAGCTAAACATGGAGTAAGAAGGAAAGAAAAGATCATTCATAATAAAGAATAAGCTTCTGTATGATTATTGGGGAGCTAAATGGTGGGCCCCCAAAGAGCAAAGAGAGTTTTAAAAAAAGCCACCTAATATTGTTCAGGTTTCATGGATGCCTTTCTTCAGGGTGCTAGTCCCTTAACCTCTGCTTATTTGTTGGCGTTCTTACTTATCTGTGAGACCCTAGGTTAGTTTCTTTGGCATTTATATAACAAAGTATACATGCTTCAACAGATACATAGTCCATAGCTGGAAGGATCAATTTCTGCCCATATGTCACTCCTACTTATACCTATCAATACTCTTAGGCATTCAAGAAATATTATCTAAGCCGGGCATGGTGGCGAACGCCTTTAATCCCAGCACTCGGGAGGCAGAGGCAGGCGGATCTCTGTGAGTTCGAGACCAGCCTGGTCTACAGA
>NW_004949113.1:2784557-2808913 GCF_000317375.1 Microtus ochrogaster
AGAAATATTATCTAATAATAAAAATTTTAGATTTACTATTTTATATTGGCAGGTATGTAGTGAAGAGTCTACTTAGCTCTTCTAGAGTCTTTATCGACTCTTCTAAGAAAAGTCTGTTTGCAAGCCGTGTGTCTCCCATTTGGAAATAATGTTTAAAAAAGGTAACAGTGAACAGACATCTCCTTTAGTTTATACAATTTGGGATTATTCTAATATAATCCTGCCTTGTTAAATAGTTATTAATAATGATACATTTTCAGGAAATTATCACTGGCAACAAAGCCAAGAATGTGCCACTAAGACAAAATTAAAACCATGTTTCCCAGATATGGGTAACTCTCTCCACTGTGTCATTAATGCTGTTTTCTGTTTCTCACCTAGTTAGGAGCTACATTGCTGTGATGAAACACTATGACCAAAGTACCTTGAGGAAAGGATTTATTTGGCTTACACTTTATCACTGTTCATCAGGACAGGAACTCAAACAGGGCAGGAACCTGGAGGCAGGAGCTAATGCAGAGGTCATGGAGAGGTGCTGCTTACTGACTTGTCCAGCATGGCTTGCTCAGCCTGTCTTTTAAAGAATGCAAGACCACCAACCCAGGTGTGGCACCTCCCACAATGAGCTGGGGCCTCCCACATCAATCACTAATTAAGAAAATGCTGTATAGTCTTGCTCACACCCTGATCTTATGGAGGCATTTTCTCAACCAAGGTTCTCTCCTTTCAGGTGACTTTAGTTTGTATCAAGTTGACATAAAACTAGCCAGGGCACTATGCTACTAAGTATTCATTTCTTAATTCCTGATAGTGCAAATTCGTATCATCCATTGTGGTAAGATAGAGTGAGAATTGTCATAAGACCTAAGCCAGGTTCTCCATTGCTCGCACATGTCTTTATAACTGTGGATAGCCACTTTATTTCCCCAGTTTTGAATCTAGATTACTCACTTGTCACAAGGAGATATTGGCACCTGCTGGGGAATATTTTCAGGTGTGTTACTTTGTTTATACTGCATTTGATTAACTGTGAAGTTGTGATTTTTTTGCCTGTCTAAAATACCTGATGCTCCTAATAAAGACTGAGGCAGCAACAAGGACAGGCAGGGCTAGCGGGCAGAGAGTATAAATAGAAGGAGAAATCTGGGAGCAAGAGACGAAAGAGAACAAGGAGAGGAGGGCATCAGGGGCCAGCCATAGCAAGCCATGGAGAAAGGAATAAAGGCACACAGAAATAGAGAAAGATAAGACAAAAGGTAGTTGGGATAACATATAAGTTAAGAAAAGCTGTCAAGAAACAAGCCAACCTAAGGCCGGGCATTCATAACTGAGAATAAGCCCCTGTATGTGATTTATTTGGGAGCTGGGTAGTGCCCCCCCCAAAAGAGTACGAAGAGCTTAACTTCACACATCAGGCACCTTTTAGCAGTAAAAGGGATATAGCAAAATGATAGACAAGGAAACTTTTTAGAGCAGCAAAGCACCTACAGCTATACAGCCCCTAGTGGTGTTGCTCTCTGAATAGGCAGCTAATTTTAAACATAGATTTCATAGAGGAGGATTGAGGAGAGGAGTGGAGAACCCTCCATTTCCCCTGCACGGGCAGAACTGAACTGGTACTGGTGTCATTACAGAAAGGATTTGGAGGGTTGGAAATCCCAACGAATGAAGGGCTTTTAAGTAAAATGGAAATAGCAATGACAACAAAAATCTCATGTTTGGTACAGAGGGCACAGTTTAGATAATTCCATTCTGCTCTCACCTTAGAAAACAGCCTTTCTTGAGTATAGATTTAGATTTTCCTACCACTGTAGAGGGGGTTTTCAGACAGTTCTCCTGGATTGCCCAAAGTAGTTTCCAGATTATACAAACAATAGCCCTCCTACTCAGACTTCATGTGAAATGATATTCTATAATGTTTTACAAGCTCTGAAGGTACATTGCAACTGGGAGCTTCAAATTTCTTCGATCTTTAACAAAATCAGTACTGCAACGATGCATTTATTGCAGGGCAATCACATGAAGGGAAAGGCATCACTCATTCAAAGGTATAAATTTGGATCTGAAGTTGCAAATTCCAAGTAGACCTCTTGGCCATGTCTTACCAGGCACATGCTCTAGTAGAAGGCAAGGCTGTTTAGAAGAATGTGTATCATGAATATTTCTCTTCTGCTGGGATAAAATACTGTGACAAAAGGTGCTTCAGGAGCTGTGGCTCACATTTTAGGTGAGAAAGTCAGGGCCTCAGGAGCTTGAAGTAGTAGTCACATCACCCAAATCAAGAACCTGGGACAGCAGAGAATGCTTGTGCTCAGCTCATCTTATTTATACAGAGCATATCATAGACCAGGGGACTTACAGTGGGCAGGCCTTACTTTCTCAATTAACTGGATCAAGCTGGTTTATCACAGGCATGCCCAGAGTCCTATCAAGGTGACAGTTGAAATTAGTCATCACAGTGACAAACAATGTAAAGACAGTGTATATATATGGTAGTATAAAATTAGATTTGTTGACTATTTCATTTGCTTAGTTTCATGTATAAAACCTGGAGATGAGTAGTATATTGGTTACTTTGCTTTTGCTGTGATCAAACACAATGACCAAGGGAGCCTATAGATGGGTTAATTTGGGTTTGCAGTTTGAAAGGGATAAGAGTTCATCACCACCATGGTGGTGAAGCATAGAAGCAAGCACTAGGAATGGTGGAAATAACAGCTGAGTGCTCACATCTCAAACCACAAGCAGAACATGTTGTGGAACATTCCTCTAACTAGGCAAAGATGTATTATTACATTTGTTTCTACTGCATTTGTTTAATTATGCAAAGATGTGTTGCTATTTCACTTTGCCTGCCTAAGGCACCTGATTGGTCTAATAAAAAGCTGAACGGGCAATAGCTAGGCAGTAGAGGGATAGGTGGAGCTGGCAGACAGAGAGAATAAGTGGGAGGAGAGAAGAGAGAATGAGGGAGACAGAAAGGGAGATGCAGGAGCCAGGCAGCCACCAGACAGACAGACAGAGTAGGACATACAGAATGAAAGGAAGGTTAAAAGCCCTGAAACAAAACATAGATGAAAAGAAACAGGTTAAATTAAGTTATAAGAGCTAGATAAGGCCAAGCATTCATAATTGATAAGAAGTCTCTGTGTCATGATATGGGAGCTGGCTGGTGGCCCCAAAGAAAGCCTGCTACAAGGAGACAGCAAGAGTGCACCGGGGATGGCAGGAGGCCTTGCAACTTCCAAGCCCGACCCCAGTGATACATCCCTCCAGCAAGGCCATATCTCCTAAGCCTTCCCAAACAGCACCACCAACTGGGGCTCAAGTCTTCAAATGTCCAAGAATATGGAGGACATCTTATTCAAACTACTACATTCTACTCTGCAGACCCCAGTGTCTCATGGCCATGTCATAATGCAAAATGTATCCAGTTCAATTTAAACATTTTTCATTGTCTTTCAATCAAAACAGTATTAACGTCCAAAGATGGCGATTTCTTGAAACTTAAGGAAATCTCTTAACTATAATGCCTTGTAAAATTGAAAAACTATTTACATAATTGCAACATACAATGGCAGAGAATACATATTACCCTTCCAGTACAGAGGGATTAGGGCATTGTGAGGAAATACTGAAGCAAACCCAGCAGGTCAAACACCAAAATTTCTAACTTCATATCTAGTGTCAGGACTTAGATGGCTCTATCCCTCCAGCTTTGCTGCCTGCAACACACTTATAAATGCTCCTAGGCTGGTTCTGTGCCCTATGTGCAGCTCTCCTTGGCAGATATCGCACAACTCTGGCATCTTCAACATTTTAGAGTCTCCACTGAAACTCAGGCTTCAACTTCACAGCTTCGTGAATGGCCTTTCAAGGCATTTTGCCCTCTCAGGGACTTCATTCAGAGACTCCCCTGTCATGTGTCTGGTCTTAATGGTTCTCTGAATCCACGGAGGAGGGTTCTACAACCTCTTTATTCATGTATCGCTCAGGACTCTAAAGCCAGAGCCTGTGAACAGCTGCAGCTTGTGATTTGCCCGGGTCCCTTGAATCACATTTGCAGTGGATTTTGTTTGTTTTTCCTTTCTCAGAGCAGAAAATTCCTTCTGTCTTCTCCTTTCACAGCTTGGAAGCTTAGCTGAGTGGGATCTTGCCCTGAGGAGGCCCTTTCCTTTATTCCGGTGCAGATTTGACCCATCCTTAATGACACCAATTCTAACAGTGTCTGGCTCTCCCACTAAGCTTTCCAGTGGCCCTTTTCTCTCTACATTTCTGTCCCCCTTGCTCTTTCCTCATTGTAGTCCCGCATAAGTATAATTACTAGTAACTGTGTGATGGAGGCAATACTAAACTGTCTTGAAATCTCCTCTACCAAAGAAGTTAGTCCATTACTTCTTAATTAGCCTCAGGAAAATTCTTAGAATGTGGGCAAAAAAGAGCCACACTTTTTACCAATATCAAAAACAGTCCTCTAGCCATGTTGGTAATATTGTTTTCTTCTAAAACTTCTTGAGTTGGGCCTCCACGGTCTTCTTAGCTCTCAGCCCTGTCTTCCGAGCTCCTACCAGAATGGTACCTTGATTCTGCTTATAGTGTTCTGCTGATTTCCTACTCTAAATTTCCAGATTCTTTAACTGACAGGGTCCGATGCCCCAACATAAACCATTTTCCCCCTCTGGACCGGAGTGGAGGTGCGGGAATAGTTGAGACACAGTTCACACAGCAATATTGGAAGGGAGTCTCAGGGTTCATTCAAATCCTGAAGATCACCCGTCTTTATTATCTGAACACCTTTTATCCCCCAAGGTAAACTGAGGTGGAAGTTCGTTAACGTTCTGTTTCAGGGTGGCAGGACTGCAGTCACATCTGCAGCTCTGTCACTAGCTTGGAACTGACCTCTCTTCCCAGGCATCTACATAATTACAAAGCCAGGAGCTTTTGTTAGGGTAGCACAGCCTGTTTGGAAGGGTAGGTGACTGCTTCAGATACCAACCATGGCCCGAGAACCTACTGTCACACCATGTAGAAATATGGTCCTACATTTAACATTCATCAAAAATAAAAATAACAGTGTGGTCAGATCTGTTACAGCAATAGCCCAGTCCTTGGTGCCAACTTGTCTCAGTTACATCCTCATTGTTGTGATGAAACAGCATGACCAAGGTTACTTAATAGAAGGAAAGCTTTATTTTGGCTTATGGTTCCAGAGGGATAATAGTCTGTCACTATCATGGTGGGAAAGTGTGCAGCAAGCACCAGGTATGGTGACAGAAACAACTGAGGGCTTAAATCTCAGACCATGAGCAGAGAGGGCACACAGGGTGGCAGGAAGCTTTGAAACCTCAGAACCTGCTCCTAGTGTCGCACTTCTTCCGGCAGTGCCTCTCCTAGGAGTCTCCTCATCAACTGGGGACTAAGTATACAAATACCCCGGAATATGTGGGGCATCTTATTCAGGCTGCCACAAAAAGATGCTATGTCTTGCCTAAAATAGAATTAAATTTTTCCACAATACTTGTTATCTGAAAGTGTCTTTATCAGGTATCATATCTAATAATACCAATAAGGTCTAATTAATGTCACAAGTCATGTTTTTCTTTGAAAGGCATATATATTCAGGGCCATCAAGAAGCTCAGTGGGTAAAAGTGCTTGCAGCCAAGCCTAACAATCTGAGTTCAGTTCTGAACACATAGTGGGAGGAGAGAACCAACGACTCTGAGTTCCCTGGCTTCCACACATGTACACGTGCAAACACACACATAAAAAGGCATATGTTCTTTCCACTCTTTGCGGGTTCAAGAAAGAAACAATACACTGAAACCTTTGTCCCTTTAGAACTGAGAGGTATAATATAAGTCCAACTTAAATTTGGTTTAGTTTGCAACACATTCCTTTCACCACACACACACACACACACACACACACACACACACACACACACATGCTTTGTAAGAAAATTCGTTTTTTAGTGTAACATTTTATTGGTGACATAGACAAAATAATTAAATTTGTCTTTCAATCTGGAGGTTTTGATTTGGCTCATCTCTTTAGTTTTGCTTCGTTCTATAAAGTAGAGAGAGGCAAAGCTAGGAGAGTAAATGTTGTGTATAATCCAACAGAGTTTATAGTAATTGGGAATTTGCTATATATACAAGCCAGCAAATTTACTGAGTGTCGCCATATTGTGTGTGGCTCGGTACAGTTGAGATAAATAGGCAGAAGTCTAGTTCCATTTCCCCAGAGTGCAGGTGTGCTGCTTAGTTATGTCAGCTTAACACAGGCCAGGGTCATTTGGAAAAGGGGCCTCAACTGAGAAAATATCCCCACCAGATTGGCCCAAGGGAAAGCCAGGAGTGCATGTTCTTGATTGATGTGGAAGGGCTCAGCTCCCTGGGACTGGTGCCACCCCTGGGCTGGTGGTTCTGGGTTCTATAAGAAAACAGGCTGGGCAAGCCATAGGGAGCAAGGCAATAAACCACACCCCTCCATGACATCTGCCTCTGTTCCTGCCTTGGTTTTCCTGTGATGGCTTACTTGGATGATGAAGCAAGCTGTAGGAAACCCTTCCCTTCCCAAGTTACTTTGGTCATGATGCCTTACCACAGTGCCTTAAGACAGTGTTGTGTTAATTTTAGCTTCCTTCTGAGATTACCACCTTCCTTGAGGGGATAACATATTCTAACTTGGGATCTGGAAGCTTTTTGCTTTAGTTTGGATATTTTTTATTTCATTTATTTTGTGTGTTGGAGAGAATTTTGTATACATGCCACAGTGTTCTTTTGGTGTTCAGAGAACAGCCCACAGAAGTTGGTCTCTTTCCATCCTGTGGGTTCTAGGAATTGAGCAGGATCCTTTCCCAACTGAGCTATTTTTCCGGCTCTGCAGATAAGACTTTCTTTCCGTATATATTACATGTGCATATGACTTGATCAGAAATATTTTAGATAAGGAGCTAAAACTTAAAACCTTTCAATTCATTCAGTGGGATTCTGCCCCTTGTAACTAGGCTTAAGGATTCTTGGGATACATGCCCTTAGTTCTCCTAAGTCCTGCAGTGTGTGCTTGGGAGTTTTTGCCGTCCATGTGTAGCAGTTGAAGATTAAGTGCTTATAAATCTAAATAGTAGGTTGATGATGGAGATAATTGGCTTGATGTTAGCAGAGGTAATACTGGGACAGATTTGGACATTCATTTATGCTGTTTATGTTTTAGCCTTTTAGAATGGTATTCGGGTGTTCCTACTTGATATAATTGAGTTATGTAATTACCAACTACTTTTATTCCTATATTTTTATATTTAAATAACCCAAATATATGTAATTCTCTAGTGAGTCTTTCTTGTCAGAATTTCTTTAGACTGCCAACCCCCAAATAATGGCACGGAGACTTAATTATGAAAGCTTGACCTTTAACTTAGGCTTGTTCCCAACTAGATCTTATAATTTAAGTTAACCTATTTCTATTAATCTATGTTCTACCATGTGACTCTTTGCCTCTTCTTGGTTCTGTGTATCTGACTACCTTTGTGCCTCACTGGTGCATGCCAGATTCTAACCCTGAATTCCTCTCTTTGCCTGCAAGTCTCTCCTAATTCCTCCTGCCTAGTTCTTGGCCATTCAACTCTTTATTAAACCACTCAGGTGACTTAGGCAGGTGAGGTAAAACATAGCCACATTTTCATACGGTGTGATCAAATATCCTGCAACAGAATTTATACTTCATTTTTAAAAGATGTGCCAAGTATAGTAAGATTATGTGCTTTGTACCTCACTAGATTGTAGTAGTCTAACAGACCACATACCAAATGATAATTTAAGTGCAGAAATACAAAATTCATACTTTAGATTCCCTGTTGTTATTAAAAGAATTTGTCCACAATGCAGACATTTTTAGAATTTTATCTTTTGTTAATTTTTTAGTTAGAATATGAAGTAATGGGTCTCATGGCATTTTTTTTTCTTTTTTTTTTTTTTTTGTTTATTTGAGCCAGGATTTTATTCTGTAGCCATGGCTGTTCTAGAACTTACTCTGTAAACCAGGCTAGCATCAAACTCAGAGATTCACCTGCCTCTGCCTCCCGAGTCCTAGGATTAAAGGTGTACATCTGATGGGACTCCTCTCTGTATGCTATGAATATGTTTTATTACTATTGGTTAATAAAGAAGCTACTTCGGCCTATGGCAGGGCAGAATAAAGCCAGGTGGAAAATTTAAACACAGATATATAGAGAAAATAGACAGAGTCAGGGAGATGCCATGTAGCTGCCGAAGGAGAAGGATGCCAGAACATTTACCCATAGGCCACAGCCTCATGGTGATACACAGATTAATAGGAATGGGTCAATTCAAGATGTAAAAGCTAGCTAGAAATACGCCTGTGTCATTGCCAAGCATTGCTGTAATTAATAAAGTTTCTGTGTAATTATTTGGGTCTGGACGGCTGGGAAATGAACGCGCAGTCTCCATTTACATGCACCACAACTGCCTGGCTCACGGTGACACTTTCATTCTTTAGTCTTCTTTCTCCCTCTCCACGTTCCCTTTCTGTTTTTGTGTGCTATAGATATAGGTGTACACATATATCTTTAAGTTTAAATCTGTATTTTCTATATGAAAGAAAGCATGATATTTGTCTTTCTGAGTCTGGGAAAGTTGGCACTTTTTTGGGGGGTTGGGAGTTTTCCCATGTAGTTCTGGCTGTCCTGGAACTTTAGCCTGGCTGACCTCAAACTCAGAGATCCCCCTGCCCCTGCCTCCTGAATTCTAGGACTAAAGATGGACAGCACCACACCATCTATGTCAGCACTTTTTTAAGGGAATTTCTGATCTGCCATGTTAAGTTTAATGCCAATGTTTTATGTATTTTTCAGGATTGGGACGGCTGCCCTGGCAGTTCAGGTTGTGGGCAGTAATTGGCCCAAGCCACACTACACTTTGCTGATCACAGGCCTGTGCCGGTTCCAGATTGTGCAGGTCTTAAAAGAGAAGCCGTATCCTGTGGCTGAAGTGGAGCAGCTGGACCGACTTGAGGAATTTCCCAACACTTGCAAAGCCAGGGAGGAGCTGGGAGAGCTGTCGGAGCAATTCTACAGATATGCAGTGCAGGTGGGTGGCTTCCACTCCCCCAAAAGCTTTTTCCCTTTGGTTCTTCGCTGTCCTGGGCTCAGGTGACTCAGTGAGGTGGCCAAGCTGTAGGGCTGTGTAGAGCTGCATACACTGAAATGATTTGTGGTATTTTATAGTGTATTTTAGTTTTCTTTTGCCTAGGTTTGTACTTAAATCGTCCTGGACATATGGCCAACTCTTTCTAAAAGTGTTCCAAAAGATAAGACTACAATTTCTTGATAATCCCCAGAGCCTCCCAACCAGATGCCTGTTAACCCTAAGTGTTTAATGTTAAAATAAAATAACCCGGAGCTGCCACTGAAATACCTAGTCAGGACAATAAAAGTTATATTGTTTCAGGTCCAGGCACACTGCACAGGTTAGTGACCCAATTTTAAGAACGGTTGCACTTTTGGCTTGCTAGAATGCTGGGAGGGAAGCGTGCCTTGGCTGTTCATGAAGAATTGTACTCCTTAAGCCTACGTGTCAGTTTTTTCAGTCAATCCTAGATTAAAAACCTCCTCTCTCACCTCGTCTTCCTTAAAACTATAATAAAAATGCATGATTGTATGATGAAATGTAGTCTTCCACCCTCTGTTAGTATAGTCCACTGACCCTGCCTGAGTCTGTGAAGACTAGCTGGTGTCTAAGGTCTTATTCCAGACACCACTGACATCTGAAGTGTGGAGCACATGTGCACAAACTGTGGTGTTTGCATCTGATGGCTATCCAAGGAGATCTGCACTCCTGATGTGTGAACAGCAATAGAAATGTGGAGGGTCTGGAGTTGTAACTTCAGGCTGAAAGAAGAATGTCCTGGAAGAAAGAACCCCAGTATGTGAACTGGTCCAGGCAGGCTTGTCTACTCCTGGTTTGCAGAGGCAGTGGGAGGTAGAGCGGCTCCCGTCTCATGCAGAAGCTCAACTCTGTAGCCTCTTTTCTGGCCTTATTCCTCTCCAGTTTGAGTCCACAAAAACCTGTTAAATGTGGAGGTTTTACAGTGACATTAGAAGAACTTTTGTAGGGAAATTAGATTAGTTTCCGCCTTTTTTCTTCTGGATTTGAAAGTCTATACTCCGCTTTGTTTCATTTTTATACCTGTGCTTTATTCCGTGTTACATACTTTTAGTTAAGTCCGTGCACTGAAGCCACTGGCTTTACTGTCCTGCTTGGACTCGAAGAGTGTGTTTAAGTGAGCGCAGGAGAAGCCGAGTATAGACCAAATCCAGAAGAAAAGACCGCAGCTGCTGTAGTCAGAGGAGATGAGGAAGAGCAGGCCTACTGTGAGCCCTAATGAAAGGGAACTTCTGTCATTTGTCCTTATCTTCAGCTTAATGTGTTGCAATATTCTAGCCTGCAAGTTTTGTTTGTTTTGTGTGTGTGCACCAACTAAATTATCAGTGTGCATACTAATTAACCCAAATAGTATACTAAAAAGTCAGGATTTCAACTAGTAATTGGCTATCATATTAGCATCAACTGTGCTATTAATTTCCATAATCTAATTATTATATTATAGTTATATAAAAGTGTTCTTTGATTAGGAACAAGAGTCATGATGCCTGCAGCTTACATGTAGTGTGTCTGTTTGTGAAGTGAACAGAGAGAGAGCCACGTCGCAGACAGGAAGAATTAGTGAACCTAGATGGGGAAGGCAAGGGGCTCATCGTATTCTTCTTGTAGCTTTGTTATAGACTGAGGGGCCACTGGCAGTGACACTGGGCTTTGTCTCTACTGATGGACTGGCTTTTGGGATCCTATTCTCTTTGGATGTATGCCTTGCTCGGCCTATATGTAGTAGGGAGGGCCTTGGACTTTCCACAGGGCAGGGTGCCTTGCCCTCTCTTAGGATTGGAGGGGATGGGGTGGGAGGGAGTGGGAAGGGGAAGGAGCGAAATTTGGATTGGTATTTTTTTAATGTAATAAAATAAAAAAAAATAAATTTGAGTTTTAAAATCATAGCAAATTAGCCGGGCGATGGTGGCGCACGCCTTTAATCCCAGCACTCGGGAGGCAGAGGCAGGCGGATCTCTGTGAGTTTGAGACCAGCCTGGTCTACAGAGCTAGTTCCAGGACAGGCTCCAAAGCCACAGAGAAACCCTGTCTCGAAAAACCAAAAAAAAAAAAAAAAAAAAAAAATCATAGCAAATTTACAAAGTCTTGTAATTTTAGTGTTAAGTACTTACTAGCCATTTTTGCTTTTCATTCATAGACATTTAAAAATATTGCATTTACTTGGGACAACTTTCAGGATTCAGTTCTCTCCTTCTACCATATGGTTCCTGGGGGTGGGGGTGGGGTCACAGGTCATCAACCCTGGAGAGTGGCACCTGTACCTGCCTCTCAGGCCCTCCCATATGCATTCTGTGAAGGAAGTGTTTCTCCTGTGGCCTGTGAAATTCTTGCCATGTATGGATTGGTGATCTTTCAAAACAAAAGATGCAGACATAACATTAAACCTGTATAATAATCAGATTATTTTAGTTCACAAATGCCACTGCTTTATTTCATTAGACTCTCTTTTTTTTTTCTTTCAGTTGGTTGAAATGTTGGATATGTCAGTCCCTGCCGTTGCTAAATTGAGACGTCTTTTAGATAGCCTTCCAAGGGAAGCTCTACCAGACATTCTAACTTCGATTATTCGAACAAGCAACAAAGAGAAGCTGCAGGTACTGTGCCCTCTGGAATAGATCTGGATAGTACTTACACTTTCGCCTTCATAACTGCATTTTAGAGGCTCAAGGATGTAATTAAAATGCTTTTTCTTTAAAAAATCGGCTTCTGCCAGGCATTATGGCACATGCTTGTCATCCAGGCACTTGGGAGGTAAGGGCAGAGAGATCAGAAGTTCAGGGTCATTCTTGGCTGCACATGGATTTCAAAGCCAACTCTGGCTACATGAGACCCTCTCTCTAGAAAGGAGGAGGAGGAAGTGGGGAGGGGGTGGGAAGAATACGAGTTGACTTTCATAGCTGGTTGTTTTACCAGGCCTGGTGACACACAGCTGTAATCTCAGCCCTCTGAATCAGCAGTTTAAGACTAACTTAGGCTGCACAACCACACTGTGTGTCAAGACCCAAAGCAAACAGAGTTTATATTGTTGTTGACACAATCAGTGCTTTGGGGGTACAATCAGTAGTATTGGTGGTCAGTTTATAAAGACAGAGAAAGCAAAAATTATTTTTAAAGAAAATATTTAATTTTTATTTAAATTTAATTTTTTAAAAATTTCACATATTTGGGATATGAGGTGGTCAGAGATAGATGTTGGGTGTCTCTCTCCATCACTTTACACCTTACTTCTTTAGACAGGGTCTCTCGTTGAACCTGGAGCTCTCTGGTTGGCTAGATTAGCTGGCAGTAAGTTCTCGGATATCTGCCTGCCCCTTCCCCTGCCCTTTAAGTGCTAAGGTTATGGCGGTGAGCCAGCACACCCAGCTTCTGCATGGTTCCTGGGAATTCAGACTCAGGTCCTCAATGATAGGCTGTGGTTGGTGCAGTCAGAAGGAAGCAGGAGAGAGAAGACATGCTTTGCAGTCACCTGGCTGCAGCATTAGTGAGCACATTATCCTGAGGGAGTGTGGGGTGCAGGTGCCAAATCAGGCTGTCCTTGAGATCTGTTAATCATCTATAGAAATTTTAGTATTTGGGGCTGGAGTGATGGCTAAGTGGGTAAAGTGCCTGCTTGTTATGCAAGCACGGGGACCTGAGTTCAGAGTTTTAGCGCCCATGTCAAATCCAGGCATGGAGTATGTGTGTGTTTGTAAGTAACTCCCAATGGTTCCTGGGGGCTCACTGGCTAGTGAGTGAGTTCTGGGTTCGCCGAAAAATCCTATCTCAAAAGATAAGTTAGAAAGAAATAAAGGAAGATACCCATACCCTTTGACCTCTATACACATATATGCATGCACACTACACCACACGCACACACACACAAACACCATGCATACACACACAGACATATACACAAATTAACATTTTGATTCTAGAATTTGCTGAGATCCAAAATATACATAGACTATTCTCAGAAACAGTTAAAAACAATTATGTTTGGTTCTCTCTTTTCTTTTAAGTACTAAGATTGAACCCTGGGTCCTACACATACTAGGCAAGCACTCGAATACCATTCTATATGCTTGCTCCTTTTTTTTTGTTTTTTTTTTTTTACTTTATGTTGTGAGACAATGTCTTGTTGCTCAGGCTGGCCTTGAACTCACTCTAGTCCAAGTAGGCCTTGTACTTGACATCCCTGTCCCTCAGTCTTTCAAGTAGCTAGGATTATAGGCTTGTGATACCAAGCCCAGCTATATGTTTAGCTCTTGATCATGGGATATATGGCATTTTAAAATAAAAATCAATATTTTTGTGTTTTTTTTTTTAAATTCTGCTCATTTCTACTTTGCTGATAATATAGTTAATTTGGTGGTGTTAGCCATGCTAATGCATGATTCCCATCATGATTGTTAGCAGGATTGTTGAGGTTCTTTCCGCTTAGAGGATTATACATTGAAAATTGACATGGTGGCTACATCTCATAGCTCCCTGCAGGAGACTGGATGACCCAGGCCCATTGTGGCCAAGGTACCCAAAGTGGCGAGGTAAGAGGTTCAGGTTGGGCTAAAGGTGAGGCCCATGATAACACAGAGTACCTCAGAGCTGCCTCTTAGGCAGTTCCGCCTCGGCAGCGCTGGCAACTGCCCAGGCACAGCCACACCAACCTGATAGGGCCCCAGAAGGGCCAGGGCCATGCAGATTATAGTTTTGCCTTTCTTGTAATTTAAGAACTTAAATCATGGTTCTATCTACTCTTGTTTAGAGCATATGCCTCTGGAAAAGGTGCTATTAATTTACTTACCTTTACTAGATCTTAGATGCTGTGAGCCTGGAGGATCGGTTCAAGATGACCATACCCCTGCTTGTCAGACAGATTGAAGGCCTGAAATTACTTCAAAAAACCCGAAAACCCAAACAAGATGACGACAAGCGGGTAAATATCCTTTTCTTTTTTTTTCTTTCTTGGCAGGATCTTGCTTTGTCACCCAGGCTGGTCTTCAGCTCACAGCAATGCTCTTTCCTTAGCCTCAAGAGTACCAAAATTATAGACACATGCCACCATACCCAGCACATTCTTTTATTACATTTTTTTTCCTCTCTCTCTCTCTCTCTGTAATATGAGACTAAGTTCTTTTGAGAAAAGAAAAACTTGGAAGCCAGTGTGTGATTGTATTTGTAGCTCCTAGGGAGCTGGAAGTAAGGTGATCTCTTGAGTGTAGGAGATGAGAGCCAGCATTGAGCTACATAACAAGAACCTATCTCACAAATAAACAAGCAAACAGAAAACTTGAGAAGAATTTGAAAATCAAGAAGACAAAGTTTGTTGTTTCTCAGAAGATCTTGATGTGTTCAGAGTAGTTCTTTTTATTGCCTGGATTTTCTTCTCTTTCTTTTAGTGTATAAGCCCTATCAGCTCTTCACAACCTTCCCAAAGTGCTAGTATATCATTTTTGTCTAGCAATAGTTTGAGTTTGATACTAATGAGTTGGGAATTCAAAGAACACATTAGTACTTTTAAAATATTGCAGCAAAATCATGGGGAAAAATCAGGTGGTGTTGGTGCATACCTGTAATCCTGGCACTTAGGGAGGCAGGTAGAGCTCTGAGTTTGAGGGCAGCCCCATCTTCAGAGAAAATTCCAGAATAACCAGGGCTACAACAGAAAAACCCTGTCTTGTTGGGAGGGCAGGAGGATTATGGGAAGAGAAAATGTAAGTAAAAGCCATTTGAGGAGAGAAAGGTTGTTCACATTGGCATAGGAAGGAGTTTAGATTGGAAAAAGAACAATTGAGCATGATGGAACAGAAGCCAGAACTTACTGAAGCACGGTAATTAGTGTGTGTACGTGGTGGGGTTAGTAGCCCCTTGCTGGAGGAGTGGAACATCACAAGAAAGCAAGGGGGCACTCGCCTGGGACAGGTCATGAGACAGGTGAAGTTGAAATTAATGTGGAAAGGGTGGGAATGCTGAGACATTTGCGTGCAGGAGCGCGATGGCAGTTACTGAGTGTAAGTGGTGGTACATGTGAGGAAACAGCCGTGCAGTTAAGTGCAGACGACACCTGTGCTCCCTTGTAGACACTTCCTATTTGTTGTGTGCACTGACAACCATGCTCACTTTATGCTGGTCTGCTTTTTAATTCCACGGAACAAATGTGTGCACCTGCCTTACTTCCTAAAGTGCCTGTGGAGCACCATCCTGGCTCACCTTGCCTTGTACTTCTTTCCTCTCCTCGTTCTCTCTCGTACTCCCTCTTCCTCTCCCTCAAGCTCCTTTTTGCTTTTATTTTCTTGTCTTGTCTTTCTTGTGTTTTATTAATATTTTGGAGACAGGGCTCCCTTTGAAGCTTCGGCTGCCCTTTAATTCTTAGCCCTCTTGCCTCAGCTCCAATTTGCTTTGACATATACTTTCTACTTAGGTTA
The DNA here is from genome assembly GCF_000317375.1 of Microtus ochrogaster. Classification (NCBI taxonomy): domain Eukaryota; kingdom Metazoa; phylum Chordata; class Mammalia; order Rodentia; family Cricetidae; genus Microtus; species Microtus ochrogaster. The sequence goes on from NW_004949113.1 coordinate 2,800,142, forward strand.
TAGCAATACGCCCCATCAGGAGGATTACTCATATCCCAGGGACATTAGAAGATGAGGATGAGGAAGAAGATAATGATGACATTGTCATGCTGGAGAAAAAAATAAAAACATCTAACATGCCAGAGCAGGCTCATAAAGTCTGTGTAAAAGAGATAAAAAGGTAAAAGTTCATTTTTTCATTTTCATTTTGCTTGCTAATGTTAAAAGTTATTGCTTGTGGAAACTTGGTTATGCCACCTCGAGTCACAGAGTAAACCTGCTTTATTGTTTATTCTCTGATCTTTTCTTATGCTTGATCAGTTCTTAGGCTACCTATGCATATTACCTCATCGCCCACTTTTGTCCTTCTTGACCTTCCAAATGACCGGCCTCCCTCCCTCCCGCTCCCTCCCTCCCTCCCGCTCCCTCCCCCCTTTCTCTTTCTTTCAATTTATTTTTTACTCATATGGGTATTTAGCCTGTACATACATGCAGTGCCTGAGGAGGCCAAAAGAGAACATTGGATCCCCTGGGATTGGTTACAGATGTTTGTGATCCACCATGTGGTGCTGGAAATCAAACCCTGGTCCTCTGTAAGGGCAGCAAATGCTCCTAACTGCTAAGCCATCCTCCAGCCCTACCCTCCCTTATTCTTGACTTGCAGCTGTGATTGGTGGAATTTTCTCCCCGTCTTTATTGCTTTGTGTAGTTTACGTCTTGAAACATTTCTTCTTCTCAGCTTTTTTTGTAGGATCTATGTAGATCAGACTGGCCTTGGCTTTGAACTAAGCCTCAGCCTCCTCAGTTAATAATAGACCATAGACAATGTACCACCATGCTCAGCTGTGAAAACAGTATTAATACTCCTAAATCACACCACATGCACTAATCTTTTCTTCAAAGACTGAGAGGTGATTTAGAGGTGACTCATCTGTTCTGCTTGTATTCTGCCACTACACCAAACTATTGTAGCTGCCTTTTCAGTGTCTAAAAGAATTGACCAAATTCCTTTGTTCAGTTACAGTGTTGTTCACAGGTCAGGGGTCTGTTTGCTTTGTGGGTCTAAGAGTTTAACCAGGACATGCATGTACTGAGCTACATCCCAGCTCTGTGGTTTTGTTTTCTCATTAGATGATAAATTCCAGGGAGAGCTGGGGCTGTAGCTCTGCAGTAGCATGCTTGCCTGTCACATCCGAGGGCCCAGGTTCTGTCCCCAGTTGCAATGAATTAATTAGTTAACTCCAGGGGATGGGGACTGTCAGTTTGTCCTTGTATAGGCAAACTACAGGAAAACCTTGAAAACAAAATAGGATATATTTTATTTTTTTTTTACTTGTATAGGCATTAAGTCTGTACCTACTTACAGTGGATTGTACATTCATAATAACCATGGAGTTTAATAGAGCATCCATTTTATGTTTTGTGTGTGTGTGTGAACTAGCTCTTTAAAATCTTTGTCAGGGTTTTCAAGTATGCTTGATAAGGAGACACACTTGATTTTTCTGTTATTGTGGAATTATTGTGTTCTTGAACCTGTTGTTTACATATTTTCCTCTACAGACTCAAAAAAATGCCTCAGTCAATGCCTGAATATGCTCTGACGAGAAATTATTTGGAACTCATGGTGGAGCTTCCTTGGAACAAAAGCACAACCGGTGAGCTCACAATGATGCCTGCTTTTCAGTCTCATGAAAGCTGATGCAGATTTTCATTTTTTTTTAATTAGAGTTAATTAATTAATTTATTATGTATACAATATTCCGTGTGGTTGCCGGGAATTGAACTCAGGAGCTTTGGACGAGCAGGCAATGCTCTTAACCACTAAGCCATCTCTCCAGCCCAATTTATTTATTTATTATGTATACAATGTTCTGTCTGTGTGTATGCCTGCAGGCCAGAAGAGGGCACCAGACCTCATTACAGATGGTTGTGAGCCACCATGTGGTTGCTTGGAATTGAACTCAGGACCTTTCGAAGAGCAGGCAGTGCTCTTAACCGCTGAGCCATCTCTCCAGCCCTGCAGATTTTCATTTTATACAACACAACAGGATGCGGTGTTACATGCCTGGATTCCTACACTTGGGGGGGGGGGGGTGGTTCTAGGTTCAAGACCAGCCTGGGCTACATTGGGAAATTGTATCTCAAAAAACAAACAGAACAAAGTTTACTTCAGTTATTTTGAAACCACTTTATTGAGGTGCCATGGCGTAGAAAAAGTTGCACACATGTTAAGATTATGTCTTGATGAAATTCAAAATGCCATTTATGAAATTATCACCACTTCCTACACTATAAGTATACCCATCACTTCCCAAAGTTGACTCCCATTCATTGTGTGTGTTAGGGAAGCAGCGTTGGAGAGGGAGAGATGGTAAAAACATGTGACAGCTGTTCTCAGCAACATTTTTAAAGTTTTTTTTATTTTATATGTATGGGTATTTTGACTCCATATATGTCTGTATCACATGCATGCAGTACCCAGGGAGGCCAGAAGAGGTTTGTTGGATCCCCTGAAACTAGAATTATGGACACTTGTGAAATGCCTTGCGGGTGCTGGGCATTGGGCCTGTGTCGTCTGGTAAAGCAGCCGGTGCTTTTACCTGCAGAGTCATCTCTAGCCCTCCACTTTACAAAGTTTGGTTTGGTTTGATTTTGGAGACAAGGTCTCACTATGTAGCCGTGGTTGTCCTGGAATTCACTGTGTAGACTAGGCTGGCCTCAAACTCCCTGATATCCACCTCATAGCAAATTTTAAGAATGCATGCAGTATTGTTAGCTTTAGGCACTGTGCCATGCAGTAGGTCCCCAGACTCACACTTGTCTAACTGGATGTGAGACTCTTTGACCATCACCTCCACACCCCCTTCTTCAAGATCCTGACAGCCATTCTTCTCTGCTTCCGAGAGTTCTAACTTCCACATCTATGTGCCTGTGTCTGCTTCATTTCTCTTAGGGTAATAAGCTCTCTGTGTTGAAAGTAATGAGATTTCCTTATTTTTTAAGGCTAAATATAATAGTTACATGATAGTCCACATTTTTTTTTCAGCTGTTTGTCTCAATGGACATTTGAACAGTTTTCATTTCTTGAGTATTGTAAATATATTGTACTTTATGTCAGCACGTGGACATTCCCCTAGGTCCTGATTTCAGTCATTTGGGCATATACCCAGAAATGGGACTGCTTAGTCATATGGTAGGTTTATTTACTTGTTTACTTGTTTATTTTTGGTTTCTTGAGAGGGTTTCTCTGTGTACCTCTGTGGCTGTCCTGGAACTTGTTCTGTAGACCATGCTGCCCTTGAACTCACAGAGATTCACTTGCCTCTGCCTCCCAAGTGGGGTTCAAAGGAGTGCACCACCACCACCTTGTTGGCAGGTTTATTTTTTAATTGCTAAGAAACCTCTGTATCATCCAAGATCATAGCAGTCACTGAAAACATGCCCAGGAGCATGGGAGTGAGAGGAAAGGAAAGGGTTAGAAACACCTTGTTCCCAGCATGGTGCACACACCTGTACTTACAGCACTTGAGAAGCAGCAGCCAAAAGATTAATAGCTCTGGGTCCACATAGTGGGTTTAAGACAAGTCTGTGCTGCATGAGACCCTGATTCAAAAAAGGAAAAAAAAAACTATTTTCTTAAGTTTCTCAGGTGTTTATTATTTTCACACTGTCCTGGTTTTGTTTTCTGTTTTTCCGACTTGACACGAGCTAGAGTTATTTTAGAATAAGTAACCACAGTTGAGAAAATGCTTTCGTAAGGCTGACAGGCCTGTGGGGCATTTTCTTAATTAATGATTGATGTGGGAGGGCCCAGTCCATCGCGAGTGGGGCCACCCCTGGGCTGGTGGTTCTGGGTGTGTGAGAAAGCAAGCTGAGCAAGCTGTGGGGAACAGCAAGCAGCTCTCCTCCATGGCCCCTGCATTAGTTTCTGTGTGTTCCAGCCCTACTTCCTTGATGCTAGACTAGATGTGAAAGTGTGAGCTAAAATAAACCCCCCAAAAAGAAAAGAAACCTTGGTGCTGTTTCTAGTTCTGGACATACCAATTCACATTCCCATGACATTGCATGAGGACTCCCATTTCTCTGTATTCTCACCATCACTGGTGGTAATTTGTTTTGGTGCTTGTTTGAAACAGGGACTCATGTAGGCAAGGTTGCCCTGGAACTCCCTATATAGCTAAGGAGGATCCTCTTGCCTTCCACCTATCCAATAGTAGGATTTAAGCATGTCCACCATGCCCAGCTCTTGATTTTGCATTTGAAGACTTGCTGTTGATGTCATTTAAAAAAATGATCATTGCCAAGAACAACTCTAAGAATTTTCATTCATCTGCATGTACTATCCAGTTCTCCCTACAGCATTTGTTTGAAGAGTATGCAGTCTTGACGGCCTTATTGAAAATTAGTAGGATATATATATATATATATATATATATATATATATGTTTATTTATTACTGGACTCTGTTCTGTTCCAGTCTTACAAATGTTTTTATGCCAAAACCATACTTTTTAAAATTATTGTGCAACCCACTGAATCTGCTTAGTGTTGCCACTGTGCACACAAGTGTGGGTCCATCCACTGAAACATCGCAACAGGCCAGTGGCCACAACCCCAAGAGAAATTTATACTTCCTCTCTTAATAGCCTGGGTGCCTTAATCTGGGTCAGTTCCAGTCTCCTCCCTGCTTCCACAGCTTGGCCCATGTGTTGTGGGCTGCCTGCCTCTTGGTGCCTTACCTTGGTTGGTTCTAGTCTCCTCCTTAGTCATCAGCTTCCACCACAAAGTTTGCTGAATTCTTATCATGAAAAGAAAGTGAATTTTGTCAAATGCTTTTTTTGCATTTATTGAGATGATTGTATGAATTTGGCTTGCATTCTGCCAACGTAACATAGCAGTACATTTTTTTGATTTGTGTATGCTAAACTGTCTGCATAGTCTTAGTAAAACACCCCACATGGTTATGGCATATGAGTCTCTTTTTTTGTCTTTTCGAGACAGGGTTTCTCTGTAGCTTTGGAACCTTCCCTGGAACTTGCTTTATTGACCAGGCTGGTCTCAAACTCACAGAGATCCGCCTGCCTCTGCCTCCCGAGTGCTGAAATTAAAGGCATGTGTCACCACCGCCCGGCCAATAAAATGTATATTTAGAAATCATTGCAAAGTCCATGATTTGAGCATAGATAAGGTTGTAATGGGTGAATGTCTCTGGAGACTCTGAATCTTAAATAGAATAATCAAGCAGCAATGGAGTTCTCTGTCTTAGCTTGTTCTCTATTGCTGTGGTAAATGCCATGACCAAAAGTAACTTGGAGAGGAAAAGGCTTATTAAATTTTGCAGCTTATACTCCATTATCCAGGGAAGTCAGGCAGGAGCTCACATAGAGGCCATGGATGAGTGGCTCTTACTAACTTGCTCCTCAGGGCTTGCTTATCCTACTTCCTTGCAGTACACAGGACCACCCGCTGAGGGGTGGCACTGCCACAATGGCTTGGGCCCTCCCACATCAGTCACCATACCTATAGTCCAACCTTGTGGAAGTGTTATCGCAATTGAGGTTCCCTCTTCTTAGATGACTCCACCTCGTGCCAAGCTGACAGAAAGCTAGCTAGCATAATCTATTTGAAGACTTACAGGGATCCAAATCTGGTTTTGATCGCTTTTTTCTAAATAATAAATTTAGTCTCTTGCAACGCTTGGAAGGCGTTCATTCACTTGAGAGTTCTGAGTGCTGAAGTGACTTCTGTTTGGCAGACCGCCTGGACATTCGGGCAGCCCGGATTCTTCTGGACAATGACCATTATGCTATGGAAAAGTTGAAGAAGAGGGTTCTGGAATACTTGGCTGTCAGACAGCTGAAAAACAACCTGAAGGGCCCAATCCTCTGTTTCGTTGGCCCTCCTGGAGTAGGCAAAACAAGTGTGGGGAGATCGGTGGCCAAGACTCTGGGTCGAGAGTTCCACAGGATCGCCCTTGGGGGCGTGTGTGACCAGTCTGACATTCGAGGACACAGGTAAACACCGCTCTCAGCCTCCCCTCTGGTTCTGCTTCACGATGTAGCTGACATTTGTGCGGTGGGCTGACTAGCGTAAGCCTCAACTTCTGTACTCTTACCTGAATAGAACTGCAACTTTCTTTGTGATTGGACTTTAGTTGCCTTTACGTTTACTTTGGCCTAGTAGTATCACCTAAGTAATGATACTAACCTTTTAGCCTTTGCAAGAGTAACTGCGGTACTGTGGGCAGATGTGAGGGGGTGAGTAATCTTTGAGAGCAAATTTGCTTGGCCTGCAGTCTTTCTTGTCTTCCTGCACTAAGAAGAAAAGTTACCATATCTAGCACAGCTTACCCTATATGTTGGACTCACTTTCTGTTAAAAAAAAGACTATAAGAGTGTTACATTTGACTAAGCTACATTATTATAATCAGGTTTATCTTTCTTTTCTATTATTTGGCTCTGTGATTATCCCTGCTGCCCTGATTGGAAGAGGCTTTTGGGGAGCCCAGGTTTATACTCTATGGTCAGAGGACTCTGTAGCACCATTGCAAACTGTGAGAGCACCCACCTAGAGTATGTGTGTAGAAATAGGAGCGGCGGGGCTGCGTCCCCAGCACCCCAGCCGCTTGGCTAGCTTATGCCCCTTAATAATTACACGGACACTGTATTCTTTTAAGCACTGCTTGGCCCATCTATCTAGCCTCTTCTAGGCTAACTCTCGCATCTGGACTAGCCCATTTCTTATCATCTGTGTAGCACCGGTCTTACCGGGAAGATTCTAGCCTACGTCCATCCTGGGTCGGAGCTTCATCGCGTGTGCCTCAGAGAGCAGAGCTCTCGCCTCTGCCCGCAAGAGTGGAGCATCGTGTCTCTTTGAGGCGTCTGCCCCCGAGAGGAGAGCTATGGAGTCTGACCTCACTTCCTCTTCCTCCCAGCATTCTGTTCTGTTTACTCCTCCCACTTATGTTTTAACCTATCAGGGCAAGCAGCTCCTTTATTTAATTAACCAATGACCTTCCTCCATCATATGTGTGTAAGGGGTGTGTTTGTGCTGCAGTGTACCTCAGCGGTTCAGCCTGGCATGAAGAGAATGTGAAACATGGAAATCCTGAACTGCTGGTGAAAGAATACGATGCATTTTTAGTATCTTATTTTCCCACTAGTCTTTTTCACAGAGATCACTGACCTTAGCTAACAGTGGGAAAACTGTTTGAAAAACTTCTCTCTGAGAAATAATTCTTTTCTGGGTGGCCCATGCCTGTAATCCTACCATGTGGGAGGTAGAAGCAGAAGGGCCAGGAGATCAAGACCAGTCATAGCTATGTACTAAGTTTGAGACTAACCTGGGCTATGTAAGACCTTGTTTAAAAAATACTCTCTTTTATTCGTACATGAATAATATACATAAAATAAAAAGCCTGCAAAAGTTCTAATAAGGAATGAGAGTACACATCAGGCCAGAGAATGGATTCAGGTCATTCTTCTGACAATTTCAAAAGGTTTCTTTTGTTGCCTAGGCTGTCCTGTTCTCACTAGTGCCACTAGAGGCTATAGTTCACTTTCATAATAAAATTGCACCCTTAGCGGACCAACTACAGAGTATGTGGGGTTGAAATCTGATTTTGACTACAAAACTCATGAGGCTAACCCCTTCCCACTGACTTATGTGTCCTCTCATTTTGGATGATTTTCCTTCTCAGGGCAGCACAGCACTGTGGTGGGCCTTAGGCAGGGTGAGGGCATTTTGTTGCAGGTACATGGTTGACAGGGAGTGTGTTTCTTCCCCATGGGTGCTGGTAATTCTGTATGCACAGTACCTGGCACACAGGCATGCGAGGCTCATCACTTCTTAATGGCATTGCTGGATTTCAATCTCTGTTCTGAGTTTTTACTTCAAACCTTAGCTTTGCTATTATTTTAAATGTACATTCTCAGGAGAACGAGTCTAGCTTTATAAGCTTCAATATGACTTTTGATAAACTTTAATCTGATTTTAAATTCCATTCAAACCATTTATCCTATTCTCAGTGTTATTATTTATATTGCAAAATTATGAAAAAAGTCTCTTGCCTAGTAGTGAATATACACTATCATGGGTCTAGAAATAGGTGGTTTAGATAGAGAATGTCATTGCTGTCCCCGCCTTAAAAAGTTATTTAGGTTTGGTTGTGAATTCAGTCTGACTTTAACTACATTCTAGGCATGGGTCTTCTGTAGTTTACTGAACAACACAGCAATCCACCCTTGTGCTTTTGGGATAACTGCAAAGTACTAAAACCAAGTGAAAGCTTTTCCTTGAAAACCTGCTAGAGGCTCATGGACAGAGAGTGGGGTCTACTTGCTAAGAAATAGAGACAGTGAGGACCGAGTGTGGGTCCACATCCCAGTGATGAACTGAAGGTGACTGGAAGCGGGCAGAAGGAGCAGTCCAGGGTAGATCATAGCTCTGGGAGTCCCCTGAGAACATGTGACAGCGGAAGCCTTTGGGAAACATGCAGGGTTGGCATTTGAGTGACGTGAGTGGTCACATGGCCTCTATTGACACTCCTAGGAAGTTTTGTTCCGCCTTAGCCTCCAAGTGTACACCCTGCTCTGCAGTCTGAGATGGAAGGGAAACATTGCTTTGTGCTGTCTCCCTCCCCTAAATGCTGGCACACCTGCATGACACCCAGCTGTTTGCTGGGTTCACATGTTTATAAGAAAGGAAGGTACTTGTAAGTCAGATCGATTTTTAAAACAACCAAAGACTGTATTTCTTTTTTTTTTTTTTTTTTTTTGGTTTTTCAAGACAGGG
>NW_004949113.1:2809271-2812365 GCF_000317375.1 Microtus ochrogaster
AAAAAAAAAAAAAAAGGAGGCTTGACTTACATTTATGTATTAAAATAATGATCTGATGGAAAGGAGCCTGTTGTTTTTCTTCCTGTTATATTTAGTGGCTTAAAGGAAGAGTGAAGCAAAGTGTAGCATCAATTCGCTCATACAGTTTTATCTCTATGCATAGTTTCCTGTCTATAAGCCACAAAATGTACATTCTTCTTGATGAGTTTTTGTGTTTAAATAAATGAGTTATCAGAAATAATGCAATATGAAACATTTCCAAAAGGATGAAGTTTATGAAATTATGTTTGTATAAATCTGGCTTTTTTTTGTCTTTTTTTTGTGTGTGTGTATGTGTGTCTTGTGCGTTTATGTGTACGCTCATGTATGTGCACATATGTATGAGCGCATGTGCATATGCAGACCCCAGGATGATGTTAGGAATCTTTTTTGGTTGCTCTTGTACCTTGTTCTTTGAGGCAGGATCTCCCAGTCAGACCTGGAGTACAGCTTGCCAGTTCAGCTAGTTTTGTTAGCCAGCTTGCTTCAACGATCTGTCTACCTTCTGAGGCTGGGGTTGCAGACACCACCTGCCGTTTACATGGGTCCTCCTGCTTGCCCAGCAAGTACTTTAACAAAACGACACAGCCATCTCACAGCTCACAAATCTCTTTCTTATTTCTTGTTCTTTGATTTATAAAAAGCAATTACTTATTCTTACAATTTATCTCAAATCACTATTGATATTGACTCTTTGAAATAACTTTGCTTCCTATATGTACAGTTCTGTTGTGGCAAGATATCAATGGCTCAGTTTTAAAATAAGATGAAAAAAAATCTTGTGACTTCTATGTTGATAAATTTTTATCTGTAACTAAAATGAGAAAGATATAAATAAACCATCTATTCCTCTACAAAGCAAAAATAGCTGTAAGTTTTTAATCTCATTTTTTTCCAAAGTACATTAGACATACTCTGGAGTGCTCATCTCCTCTGCACTGCCTTTGAGATAGCTCTTCTAGAAGAAATTTAAGTGCCCCCAATCCCGTGTTTATTACTGACTATCAACTTGACAAGATGTTCATCATCTAGGAGACAGACATCTGGGTATGTATACAAGAGAGTTTTCCAGTTGGGCTAATTCAGGTAAAAAGCCCCAATCTAAATGTGGGCAACACTATTTGGAATGAATAAAAAGGAGAAAGTAGTCATACTTGGTGGCACATGTCTTTAATCTTGTCACTTGGGAGGCAGAGACAGGCAGATCTCTGTGAGTTTGAGGTCAGCCTGGTCTACAGTGAGTCCCAGGACAACCAGGTCTACACAATGGGATCCTGTCTTAATAAATACATAAATAAAATAGAGAAAGCAAATTGAGCATTCATATCTTCTTCCTGGCAGCTGATGTAATGTGATAAGCTGCCTCCCATTCCAGCTCATGTGCCTTCCTACCAGTGTGGACTGTCTCTCCCTCAGACTGTAAGCTGAAACAGATCCCCTCTCTCTTAAGTTGCCTCTTGTCAAGTATCTTGTCATGGTAACCAGAAAAAGAAGTAATGTAGGCCGAGTTTAGGCTTCCTGTATTAATATACACAGCCAGTTATGATCGTTCTTGTCTCTGTATGAACCATAGGATATTTATTGTGACCTTTTAGTAATTAAATAATGTAGATTTCTACCACATCGGAAAATATACAGCATACATACAGATTGAGTATCCTTTCTGTAAGTCTGGAGTGCTCTGAAATATCATAAAGTTTTTTAGTGCTGACATGATGCCTTAGTGGAAAACTGCATACATAATTCCATGTACAGGTCTCGATCAAAATATAGATGCTCTCAAGGGATAAGGGATGACTTAGTGGTTAAGAACATTGACTGCCCTTCCAGAGGACTTGAGTTTTATTCCCAGAACCCACTTATGGCCCACAAGTGCCTGTAACTCCAGTTACAGGGGATCTGATGTCCTCTTCTGCCCTCCTAAGGTATTACATGTATGTGGTACACAGACATATGCTGTGGGACAATGGTCTGTATTCTGTCTATTATAGTTTGAATAAACACTGATCGGCCAGTAGCCAGGCAGGAAGTATAGGTGGGACAATCAGGCAGGAAGTAGAGGCAGGGCAACAAGAATAGGAGAATTCTGGGAAGAGGAAAGCTGATTCTGCAGTCCTGTCTCAGCCACGGAAGAAGCAAGATGGGACTTCCTTGCCGAATAAGGTACCAAGCCACGTGGCTAATATAGGCAAGAATAATGGGCTAATATAAGTTGTAAGAGTTAATAAGAAATCTGAGATACTGGGCCAATCAGTTTATAACTAATGTAGACCTCTGTGTGATTTCTTTGAGATTTAATGACTGCAGTGACCAGGTGGGACAAAAACCCCAACAGACATACAAACTATTCATACATATAAAATAAAATAATTTTTAATGTAGGTATTTAAAAATATTGTATAAATTGCCTGTAAGCTATGTGTGTGATAATATGTGTGAAACAAATTAATTTTTGAGTTGGATGGAACAGTCAACCTGTGTAAAAACAAGCTGTGATCCGTAGGATTTGCTGTGTATCTTGCACTTCTTTGAGTTACCTCATGATGTTTGTTTATTCACATAGGAGAGAGCCAAATGTGGTTTCTGCATATTTGGGAATTCATGTAAGATTAAAACCGAATTTTATTTTGGAATTCACCCCTTTTGATAAGTCTAAGTTGTTTTTATGAAGACTTAGAAATAAATGACTGCCAGAAGAGTAACAATCAAATTTGTCTAGATGTGATATTTTTATCACTTCAGAAGACAGTTTTCTTCTGAAGATCATTGAAGTCTCCTTTAGGCTTACTACTTTTTCATATTTGAAACATAGCTACATATAATAGTGCACATGGATAGTCAGAGTTCCCAAAACTAATGCTGTTCTTTCCCCTCAACCCTCCTTTTTCTCAATTAAAACTTTTGCCTAAGGAAATAGATGCACACTTACCACTGCCACCACAGTACACCATTGAGAGAGATGGTGAAAATACTTGCTTGTACTTGGGAGGCAGAGATAGGCGGATCTCTGTGAGTTCGAGACCAGCCTGGTCTACAAGAGCTAGTTCCAGGACAG
>NW_004949113.1:2812465-2839378 GCF_000317375.1 Microtus ochrogaster
AAAAAACCAAAAAAAAAAAAAAAAAAAAAAAAAGACAATCTCTATGAACTTTTTTTTTCTGCTAAACTTTTATTGGGGATTTTGGAGGGCAGTTATTTTGAGACAGAGTTTCTCTGTGTAACAGTCCTAACTGTCCTGGAATTTACAACTTGCTCTTATAGAACAGGCTGGCCTCGAATTCACAGAGATCCTCCTGCCTTTGCCTTCTGAGTGCTGGGATTAAAGGCATGTGCCACCACCACCCAGCCAGATTTATTTTTTAAAGTGTGTCTGTGTATGGGTTTATTCTTGTGAGTACAGTGTCCACAGAGGCCAAAAGAAGACATCCGATCTGGAGCTGGAGTTAGAGGTGGTTATGAGCTGCCTGGTGTTGCTGCTGGGAACTAAACTCAGGCCGTGGAAGAGCAAGCAGTGATCTTCCTTAGCCACTGACCATCTGTCCAGCCCCTCATTGGGGACGATGATATGGTGGTAGTGATAATCTTTAAAGCAACAGAATTGTAATATTACCCTTTCTGCTTAATATTATAACACATAAACTTTTTTATATATTATAAATTCTTTTTTAAGTTTTCTTATTTTCATGTGTATGTGTTCTTCCCATCTCTCCAGCCTTTATATTACAAATTCTTTGTGAACATCATTATAGGGGTGTGAACATCATTACAGAGGTGTGTGCCTATGGATAATAAGAGCCCTTTGAATAAGTAGAACAAACATTAATGATGAGACGTGTCTGTCTTCTTTTTTTTTTAATCAGGAATAACAAGTTGGTTGGCCTTTTTTTGCATTATGTTAAATTTGAAGCTGCCTAGGTCTTTGACAACATAATGAGAAAGCTGATAACCACAGGGTATAGATACATCATTTTGGAATGCTCCTTGTAGCTGTTTCTGATGTATGTGTTTTTGGAAAAATTGAAAAATGCTAATCCTAAAATTTAAACCTTTTATCTATAGAAACAGTTATAGTTTTGTATATTTTATACAGTACCTGAGTAGTCCCTAATTATTTGAATTACCATTAGCAATTAAAAGTATGAATCCATGTATTTTTCTTTAAATAGTTTAATGGTTTTGCTATATATGCGTGTGTATATATATTCATATATATTCAAATACATTAGAATACTTTGAACACATTCATGAAATTTAATTTTTAGCTAATATATAAACACAAAATTTGTAGTGGGGTACTATGAAATGTTTCCACAGAACTCCTGTATTTTGTTGCCTTATTTATTGTGGTGATAGGGCTGGATGCAGGGTTTTCTGTATGCCAGGCAAGCCCTTTGCCATTGAGGCTTGTCTCCAGACAGAACTTATGTTTTTTTTAAATATTTATTTATTTATTATGTATACAATATTCTGTCTGTGTGTATGCCTGCAGGCCAGAAGAGGGCACCAGACCCCATTACAGATGGTTGTGAGCCATCATGTGGTTGCTGGGAATTGAACTCAGGACCTTTGGAAGAGCAGACAATGCTCTTAACCTCTGAGCCATCTCTCCAGCCCCAGAATTTATGTTTTTAAATGAACATATTTGTTTCAGTTCTTGGCAGTTGTGCTCTGAGACTCAGGTGGTTGTAGGAATGATGTTCCATACACACTTACACACTGTGGGGATGCAGCAGGGAGTGATGTTCCTTACATACTGGGGACACAGCAGGAAGTGATGTTCCTTACACACTTACACACTGGGAACACAGCAGGAAGTGATGTTCCTTACACACTGGGGACACAGCAGGAAGTGATGTTCCGCATACAGCCACATACTGTGGGGTGTAGCAGGGAGCCCAGGCTAGCCTTTGTAGCTTTCACATATTTCCTGCCTTTGTGGTTTCTGTGAAGGAGGCTTTGGTATATTTAATTTATTGAGAAATGACTACTGTGATTTGGTGAGTTCAGAGAGAATATTTTTATCTTGTGTATTCTCACTATCCAAGTCCATATTGGCCAAACTTCTTACATCTTCAGTCTGTGAACTACTTACGCGGCCACCGTGTCTTATCTGCTAAAGTCAGTCCTGAATAGAAAAACACGTGCAAACAAATTAAGCATGTGTAGACACACCTGGGTGCTATATTTCTAGGATAATTTTAAAAAACGTTTTCCCTCTAATAACTAGAACTAGTATTTAGTCTTTCCATAAATCATTATTTATCTAACCTGTTCATATTAGATCGATGCTTTTCTCTGCTCATGGAAAGAAAGCACTTCGTAGTGAGGCTCAGCCTCCCACATTATTTAGACTCAAAGTCATAACTGTGGCAGACTCGGGTGCTGCACGATGTGCAGTCACAGAGATCTTTGCAGTGCTGTGAGCTCTGTAGTGTCATTCAAAGACTTGTCACCTTAGCAGTGAGACTGAATCTTTGCAGTGGTGTGTGAGCTCTGTAGTGTCATTCAGAGACTTGTCACCTTAGCAGTGGGACTGAATCTTTGCTCTTTGATCTGATGGTGACGGTTGTCTTCCTGGCTTAGTTTTAGACTAATAGCCTGAAGTTCGGAGTTGTCACTTCCAACTGAGGAACAGGAACAACCCTGTGTGTCCCTGGTGCTATGGAGAAGACATTTTGGGGTTGTTTTCACAAAGCAAAAATTAAAGTCAGACTCGAATTCAGGTGTCTTGGTTTCTACCTTAAGTCATGATTCCTGACCAAAGTCTCATAGCTTCTTTCCAAGACTTCGTGAGATTGGCATTGGCACTGTTGTCCCCAACAACAGCGAGGAAACTGAACCTTAGGTCAAATAATCTTCCCAAAGGATACCTTACCAGTGGTGGTTTGGAGTACCCAAGAGAGAAGGATGTTAGCCACTATGTATCAGCCTCTACTGTCAGCAGCCTGCTCGTTATCTTTGGATACAGAGAGGTTACATTATCCAGACTGAACTAGGTCATAAATAAGAATCAGATGCATTGTAGAGCCGGTCAGTGTTGCAGGCCTTGCATTATTGGAAAATTACTGTGGGCGAGGTGTTCAGGAGAGTCTCTGAGGACTGATAGAATATCTGTAACTCAGGAGGACAAGGCAGAAGAACCACCACAAAGTCAAGGCTACCCTAGGGTACATAGTAAATTGGATACACTGTGAGGCCTTGCCTCCAAACCAAAAATAAGACAGGAAGACTAATTTTTATTTTCAGAGAATTTTGTTAAATGCATAGGCAAGAAAAGTAAGGGAAATGTATTTATTAATCAGCTTTTTACACCATAATGAAATACCTGAGGCAAGTAACCAGTCAAGAAAAGAAATGTATTTAGCTCGGTTTCTAAAGTTGAAAGCCCCAACAGCACTGGACAGCCTCTTTGGCTGCACATTCTGGAGCAGTGGTTACATTGATATTGGGAAGACTGGCACAAGTTTGTAAATCCAGTATACTTCTTTCTAATAATCTTCTTTTAAGAATTAACTCAGAATTTATTAGAAATATCTTAATCCCTTTGTTAGAAATAACATCCTCTCTCAAGAGACCCTACTTAAAAAGTTTCACTAACTCCTGATACTGACACCTGGGGACCAAAGTTTTACCACATGGGTCCTTGAAAGGACATTCAAACCATGTCTGTACCACAACAAGGGACACGATGTTAGCAGATCTCCCTGAATTCGAGGTCATCCTGGTCTACGAAGCAAGTTCCAGGACAGCCGAGAGCTGTTACACAGAGAAATCCTGTGTCAAAAAACAAAACAAAAAAAGACCAGTTTGTAGGATCTTGTTTATGAATGAAGAAAGAGAAGGCTGGCTGCTGGCAGGAAGCTGCTGGCAGGAAGCTGCTGGCAGATAGACGGTGATGAACCTTAATTCTCGACAGAGGGCTTTGGATCTTGTCTGTGGCGTTGGGGCAGAGAGAGTCGGAACAAGGACTGTTTGTTTGCAGTGCTCTCAGGGCCCGGGATATCATTTTCTCCCCTGAATTTAGGTATAGAATTGTAAGTATCTGTGTCTGAAATCTTATCGAAACCAGAAAAGCAAGAAATCCCATGGAGAATTTGAAACTTAAACAGCTTTCTCTCCCAGCACATTTAAACAGAGTGCTGGCAAGGCTGTGTTCACTAGAGAAAGAGTTTGAAAAGTTTAGTGATTTCTCATGTCCTTTATGTATTCCATTCTTAAATTTATTATTATTATTATTAATATTTAAACTTTTGTTAAATTTTTTCCATACAATATATTTTAATTGTTTTTTCCCATACTTCACTTCCTCCCAAATCCTCCTCACCTCTGAACCCACCCAACTTAATGCCCTCTCTCTCAAAACAAAAACAAAAACAAAACAAAAACCTCCACCAAACCACAAAGATGAAAATCAACATGTGCAAAATATCAGTAAGACTAAGACAGAAAATACCCAAAGAATAGTGAGACACAAAGTCTCCAAAAGTACTATTGAGTTTATTTTGTGTTGGCCTACTCACTGCTGTTGGTGCGGAGCCTGCTCTGGGGTGTGGTTACTATACCGAGGGATACTCCATTAGAGAAAACTGATTTTCCTTTGCTAGTGATTATCGGTTGCATATAGTGTCTTTGTCTTTGTTGGGTGCTGTAGCCCATGCCCACTTCTCCTCTCAGCTGGCTTGAACCTGTTCAAATCCTGCGCAAACTGCCACAGTCTCTGTGAGTTCGTATGTGCATCGGGGTCATTCATTACCCCTGGCTCTTACAAAGATTATTTTTTTTAGGACAAGATCTCATGTATCTCAGGACAACCTCACTTGCTATAGTGCCAAGGATGACCTTGAACTTCTGATCCTCCTGCTTGGCTTAGGTAGTACTAGGGTTCAAACCCAGGGCTTTGTGCATTGCTAGTCAAGTGCTCTACATCCCCAGACCTCTATTCTGAAACCTTGGATGTGCTAATTTCTTATTGTAAAAGAATGTTATTGTATCTAGCTTCAGTACTGCTCACCTTCCGTGGTTAAAAGCCATTCCCATGACAGGACAGTTTTTCAGGCTTGCTTGTTTTTTTAAAGGTCACTCTGCCCTACTTTGTGCGGTCACGTGGCAGAGCTGAGGCTCCCTCTGTAAATGGGCTTTGTGGTTGTGTGGGTCATGATGTAACTGCTGCTGCTCCCCTTACTGCTGATGGTTTTCTTCCAGGCAGACTGCCCTGAAGCCCGTTCAGAAGCAGAATCTGCTGTGCCTGGTGGAGGCACTGAGGCTATAGTAAAATGAGCGAGAGCTGCAGAAAGCTTGCCCCCTTGGGGAAGGCGCCTCTTCCAGTTGTGTAAACATGCGTACATCTGCTGTAGTTACGTAATGATCTGACTCAAATGGGACAACACAGCCTCCGACATTTTCACTCAGTAATACCAGACTGAGCTGAGTTATGCCCTCGCGTGCTTGTGGGAGTGATGGAGTCTTGATATAAGTACTGTTTACCTCAGATCGTTGCTTTCAAAAATGAGATATTTGGATCTCTCTCCATTTCTCTCCTTTAACCAGAACTATGACTTAAAGTTATTCCAGTGTCATGGGCAACTCACAGAATCCAGCAGAAAATTAGAATTGAATCTAACATCTTTTTGATAGACCGTAAAGCTTCTGTGTGCATAGAACTTGTGTGTCCTGGTGAGAACTAAGCACTTTCCAGTCCCGGGGTCTCACTTCTCAGTAGCTTTGCCCTTTGCCTTTTCATCGTCATTGCTGTGACCTTGCTGCTGCTCTCCCTAGGCGCACCTACGTGGGCAGCATGCCTGGTCGCATCATCAATGGCTTGAAGACTGTTGGAGTTAACAACCCAGTGTTCCTGTTGGATGAAGTTGACAAGCTGGGGAAAAGCCTACAGGGTGATCCCGCAGCAGCTCTGCTTGAGGTAAGATCTAGAAAATTCCCAATGAAATCATACTTGCGTGTGAATGAATGAGCATAGGCCATACCCAAGGCACATACATATTGGTGTGCAGTTGCTTCTGAGAAAAACAGTAGAGCACAGTCTGAAGTCTGGAGCTAGTTAACATCTACATACAGATCAAAAATTCCGTCCTCTTTGTGATGTCTTTTTTTACATTTTTATGCAGTAAAACAAAGTTATGTGTGCTTGTTGTTCACAAATTTAAGTAGTAAGCTTATTGCAGAAAGATGATTCGATCCTACTGCTGCGCTTTAGCCTCTAAGGCTTTGTTAATTTGCTCCATTCTCTACATTGCTTGGCGTAGCCAGGCACAGTGGTACAGGCCTGTAATTGTAGCTGCTGAGGAGGCTATAGAGAAAGATCCTGAAGGCAAAGGGGAGTAGAGGACAGGGTAGGACAAAAGAGGGGCTCAAACCTGCAAAACAGCTCATTCCTCTGTGCAGACTGCTATAGCAAATTGTTCTGTCTTTACTTTCTTGATTCCGCATCTTCTTTATAGATTGGTTTCTAGTTTGTAGAGTGCGTGAGCATCTCACAGCTGAGCACGGTTAGCCCTCCACCTGTCCTCACCACTTTTCTTTTGCTGGTTTCCACTGCCCTGAGACTCTTCTGTTCCCCTCACAGCCTGCACTCTGCTCTCGGCACAGTCGGGCACTCCAAATGGTCCAGGTCTTACCGTCGTTAGTCTTCCGGTTGGAACCAACTGCACCCGAGTTGTCCCTTCGCCTCCCACCATGTTGAATTTCCTGCCTTCCCAGTCTGTGTTTTGGTTTACCTCACTCTGTTGTTAATTCACAGGAGTTTCTGGATAAAGCTCATCTGGGTGGTGTTTTAAATGTAAATTATAAAGCATCTTCATGTTTACCACAAACTTGCTTGGTAATTTGACCACACGTGGAATTTTGGTTGGGAATAATTTCTTTGAAGGGTGTCCTTTGTCCCCGTGACTTTCTGGTTTTTAGTGTTGCCATTGGTAAGTCTGAAGTCATTGTGTTTCCATCCTGCTTTACTCTCTGGAATGTGTGGAAGTTCAGCCAGCAGGGAAAACAGTCGGGGTGAGGTAAGCATGAAACTCGGTCAGCCCAACTTAGAAACCCAGTGCTGAGTCAGGGCTCCACGAGTTGGCCTCCCCTCGTTTGTTTTTGCTGTGTAAGCACAGCACAATTTTGGAGAAACATTTTTTATCTCAATTCACTAAGCCCTGTGAGTACAAGACCTAAGGCATGTCTGCACTGAGTATCTTTACAAAGGACATAGGACTTTATCTGTCTGAAGGGTTCTTGTTGACTTAGGAACAATGCTCAATGTAAGCTAGGCAAGTGGTTCTCACCCTTCCTAATTCTTCCACCTTTTAATCCAGCTCCATGTTGTGGGGACCCCCGGCCATAAAATTACTACTTCATTGTTACTTCAAAACTTGAATTTTGCTACTGTTATGAATTGTAAACACCTGTGGTTTTACACAATCTTAGAGCTCAACTTTTTATTTCTCTTTTTTTTTTTTAGTTTTTCGAGACAGGGTTTCTCTGTAGCTTTGGAGCCTGTCCTGGCACTAGCTCTTGTAGACCAGGCTGGCCTAGAACTCACAGAGATCCGCCTGCCTCTGCCTCCCGAGTGCTGGGATTAAAGGCGTGCGCCACCACCGCCCGGCTTTTATTTCTCTTTTATATGTGTGACTTTTGTGGCACTTGGTATGCCATACACCATGTTTGTGCCTGGTACCCATGAGGGCATTGGATGCCCGTAACTGGAGTTACGGGTGCTTGTAAGCTGCCGTGCAGGTGCTGAGAAGGGAGTCTGGGTACTCTGCACAAGCAGCAGGTACCCTTGACTACTGAGCTGTGTCCCCAGCGCAAAGGTATTAGACCTTAGTCGCCATGTCTCTTCTTCCTGGGATTCACCCCTTTAAGTTTTGTTCTGCTTTCTGCCAGAACGTCTTCAGCTTTGCCTATTGGCGGCGGGTGGGGGGGGGGGGGGACACTAAAGGGTTTTTTGTTTTTTTTTTTTAAGACAGGGTTTTTCTGTGTATTAGCCCTGGCTGTCCTGGAACTCCCTCTGTAGTACACCAGGCTGCCTCCACCCCACAGAGATCCACCTGCCTCTGCCTCCCAAGTGCTGGGATCAAAGGTGTGTGCCACTACCACCTGGCCCATCTTTATCTTTTAAAAAATAAAACTTTTCATTTGTTAGTCATTTCAAAAACATCTCTACATATTCTTTTCTAGTATCCTGATTTTGATTCATAGAGGTAATTCTATGGAAAAGAATTGTTGGTAGTTTTCCTTAAACTCTTTGTTGTGTACACACACAAACACACACACCTTGTGTTAGAGTCTTTTATTGGATGTCTGCAAAGTTTTAATTCTGTAGTCATATTTAATAGCAAAGAGTGAAAACACTGTTTGGAAAGCTGTGAACACAGAAATGGACTGTGATGACTTCATGCACACTGGGTCATCTTATGTGTGTCTGTGCACATGTGTGGAGGCCCTTGAAGGCTCTAAGAGGGCACTGGAGTCCCTGGAGCTGTAGTAACAGGCAATTATGAGCTGTTTGACATGGGACTCTGTATGGGCAGCACGTTCTTTGTCTTTTTTCTTTTCTTTTTTGTTTGGTTTTTGGTTTTTCAAGTTAGTGTTTCTCTGTGGAACTTGTACTTTGGACCAGGCTGGCCTTGAAATCACAGAGGTCTACCTGCTTCTGCCTTCAAGTGCTGGGATTAAAGATGTGTGCCACCATGAATATTGTTGAGCAAGTGTCCTTACAGTATAAATGAATATTCTTTGGGTATATGCCCAAGATTGATATTGCCGGGTCTTGAGGTAGATTGATTCCCAATTTTCTGAGAAACCACCACACTGGTTTCGAAAGTGGCTGTACAGATTGCACTTTCCCCAGCAGCGAGGGCATGTTCCCCTGACTCCACATCCTCTCCAGCATAAGCTCTCCTCCATATTTTTTTTTATCTTAGCCATTCTGACAGGTGTAAAGTGGTATCTCACAGTTGTTTTGAAATTCAAATGAAAATGAAATTCCATGAAAATGAATGTGCAATATACCCAAACATATCTTTCATTGAATTTTAGGAAGTCTTTAATTTCTTTATTTTTTCCTTGACCCAGGGGTGATTCAGTTGGGCAATATTCAGTTTCTATGAGTTTGTACACTTTCTGGAATTTAAGTTGTTGTTGAATTCTAACTTTTAGCCATGATGATCTGATAAGATACAGGGGGGTTATTGTAATTTTTTTGTTTCATTTGAGGTTTGCTTTGTTACCAAGTATGTGGTCAATTTTAGAGAAGGTTCCATGAGGTGCTGAGAAGAAGGTATAATCTTTTGTGTTTGGGTGGACTTTTCTATAGATGCCTGTTAAGTCCATTTGAGTCTTGACATCTGTTAGTTCTTTTATTTCTCTGTTAAATTTCTGTCTGGCAGACCTGTCCAGTCTGGTAAAAGTGGGGTGTTGAAGTCTCCCACTATTAATGTGTGGGTCTTGATGTATGATTTAAGCTTTAGCATTTTTTTTTTTTTACAAATGTGGGTGCTCCTATATTTGGGGCATATATATTCAGAATTGAAACTTCATCTTGATGGATTTTTCCTGTTATGAATATGAAATGGACTTCTTCATCTCTTTTGCTTACCTTTAGTTGGAAGTCTACTTTGTTATATATTAGGATAACTACACCAGCCTGTTTCTTAGATCCATTCTCTTGGAAAATCTTTTTCAAATCTTTTACTTTGAGGTAATGTCTTTCTTTGAAGTTGAGGTATGTTTCTTGTATGCACCAGAAGGCTGGATTCTGTTTTTGTATCCAATCTGTTAGCCTGTGTCTTTTTATAGGTGAATTGAGACAATTGATATTAATAGATATTAATGACCAATGATTGCTAGTTCCTGATATTTTTCTTGTTGTTGTTGTTGTTGGTATTGTGTGTGCATTTCCCTTCTTTGAGATTTGCTAGTGTGGGATTATCTATTGCCTGTATTTTTGTGGGTGTAGCTAACTTCATTGGGTTGGATTTTTCCTTCTAGTACTTTATGTAGGGCTGGATTCATGGATAGGTATTATTTAAATCTGGTTTTGTCTTGAAATATCTTCTTATCTAATCTAAATGAGGTTAATCACAAATGATGTGTTCCAGGCCAGATTTAGCTTTATTCTAAGACTCCATTCCAAAAGACAGACAAAGGCCAGGCACTTTGATGCATGCCTGTAGTTGGGTTATTTTTTTGTTTGTTTGTTTGCTCTTTTGGAGCCTGCTACCCAGCTTCCAAATAAATATATGGAGACTTATTCTTACTTGTGAATTCCTGGCCTTAGCTTGGCTTATTTCTAACTTAGCCAATTTTTCTAACATAAATTATCCCATTTCTCTTTAACTCTGAGTTTTTTACCTTTCTTTATTCTATATGTTTTTCTTCCCTTCTTACTTCATGGATGCCTGAGTGGCTGGCCCTGGCATCCTCTTCTCCTTTTCTTGCTCTTCCCCTTTTTCTTTTTCCCACTCCTCCTATTTATTCTCTCTGCCTGCCAGCCCTGCCTATCCTTCTCCTCCCTAGCTATTGGCCTTTCAGCTCTTTATTAAATCAACTAGGTGTTTTAGACAGGCATAGTAACACAACTTCACAGTTAAACAAATGCAACGCATCTTAGAATCATTAGACAAATATTCCACAGCATGAACAAATATAACACATTGTAAACTAATATTCCACACACATGCCTTTAATTACATACAGCACTTGGAATGCAGAAGCAGGTGGATCTCTGTAAGTTCAATACCACCCTGCTCGCACAGCGAGTTCCAGGACAGCCAGAGCTGTCAATGGAGAGACCCTGTTTCAAAAAGAAAAAGGAAAAAAAGAGAAATGAAACAAAGCCCATCATATTAGTCAGAATTCTCTAGAAGAAAAGAACTTTGTGGGATCCAAATTGATGACATTCCAACACACACACACACACACACACACACACACACATATATTTTATATATATTACAAGGAGATTTATCAGATCATCTTACAGGTATGGTCTGGGTAGTCCAACAATGTCTCATACTAGAAAGGCCATGAATCCAATAGCTGTTCAGCCCTCAAGGCTGGATGTCTGAGCACTTGATCTCTGTCTGGCACTGAAGACCTGGAACATCCCCGGAGAGCTGCTGGTCATCATGTTATACTGGATCCCAAAGAAGTTCATCCTACTATCAGTGAAGAAATAAATGCAACAATAGGACAGATAAACTTGACTGAGGGCAAGCAGTGCAAAGCAAAGCTTCTTGCTTCCATGTGCAGAGGTGCTCCTAAGAGGCACGCCCAGTGGCTTGCCTTCTTTTGGGTCCAGATCCAGTCAGGTTGACACCAGTATTAACCATCACGCCCACTGTCTTATTTCTAAGGGGAAAAATATCGCTTCATTTGAGCAGTCTGACGGTGTGATTATTCTTCACCAAGAACATTATTAGAGCTTTCTTTGTGGAGCTGAAAGCTTCTTATTGTTTTTTATAAAACAGTAATGTGTCTTATAAAAATGTGCAATTAGGATCTTCTGGGAAATACAATCTAGAGGGATACAATGAGTTTCTGAAATTCAGGATTGTAAGTAAAAGGCTTTGCATTAAAATTGACTGGTAGGTGTTGGGGGGCAGAGACTTGAAAAAGAGAATCAGAAGCAATGGTGAACTTATGGTCCATATTTTAAGAGACTAAATTTGGTATTTTGGATTTGTTTTAATTTTTATTTGTTTTCCTTTTTTTTTGTTTTTTGTTTTGGAGGCAGGGTTTTTCTGTATAGCTCTGACTGTCTGGGAACTCGCTTTGTAGACTAGACTGGCCTTGAACACAGATATTCACCTTTCTCTGTCGCCCAAGTGCTGGGATTAAAGACATGTACTACCACACCTAGCATGTGATATATATGAAGTCATGCAATTTTCATTTTGAATATGTATATCAATCCTAGAGAGTTATGAGTGAAATGTGTTGAAGGTTTAGGGTGTGCCTGAGGATTTCCCTATCTTATAGGCCTATGCAGCTTGTGAACATGAGTGCCTGTAACTTGAAATACACGAGCAATAACCTCAAGATTATCTCTCTGATACAAAGTTGCTCATTTTAAGACACTAATTGCTAAGGGCACCACGGGGATGGCTCAGCTGGTAAAGACACCTGTTTCTACCTGAACCCATGTGACAGAAGGAGAGAAATGATCCCCACAAGCTGTCTCTGACCTCCATGAGCTTGCCATGGAGCACCTGCATGTGCGTGTACACATAGCCAAAATTTAAAAATTTGAACCACATAATTAATACTAGTTATTAAATTAGCTATTGGATCAGCTTAACTATTTCTTTTAGGTCTATTGGTCTTTCAAAAAGTCAGTTCTCATTGTACTACATCAAAACACAGTGATAATTTAAGTTTGTTTTACTTGGCATTCCCCTTTCAGGTAAATAATAATACCAGACATTCAGATACTGTTTGAAGAGTTATCTACTAATTATTAATTTACTTAGAATTTCAAGATAATCTGTGTATCTACTATATATTCCATAGTGACTAAGACAGCTGTGGTTCTGCAGAGTAGGTAGCTTATGACCCACGTGACCGAGCTCCGCTGTGCAGTGTGTGGCTCTGTGCTGGGCCCTCCTGTGCGCCCAGTTATTTTGACAGCACAACTTGTGACATTTTTTTAAAAAGTGATTTAGGACATGGGGAGGTCAGGATTTTGTTATTATCCTTGTGTTTATCAGCCAACTCTGTTGAACAGACATATTACCCTTGATGATACATTAGTGGTTTTGTTTGTGGAACTTTCTGTTGTGACTAAGTTTGTTTAAATGTTAATCCTTCTTTCCTAGGTGTTGGATCCTGAACAAAACCATAACTTCACAGATCACTATCTAAACGTGGCCTTTGACCTTTCCCAAGTTCTTTTCATAGCTACTGCCAACACTACTGCCACCATCCCACCAGCTTTGTTGGACAGGATGGAGATCATTCAGGTTCCAGGTACTTCATTCATAAGTATATAGACACACACACACACTTTGGAGCATACCCTTAAACTGGTCATGTTATGGAGCTGGTTTGTCCAGAAGCTCATTTGTCACTGTGTCACTCAGAGGTTCTGCACACGGTGTGTAAACCACCCTTTTTGGAGATCCAGCATCAAACAACACGAGTATGTTTGTCTGCACCATGACAGGTAAGAGTTACTGTGTGTTCAGAAGACACAGCAAAAGTATGTGGACTTCACACTCAGCTCTAGGCTGCCTTCAGGGATGTTTACTTCTTAGAATGTCAGACATTCTCTGAAGCAATTCCCAAAATTACAGGCGAAAAGGTTTAATTTCTACAAAGCCAGTGTCTGAGACCCAGATACAGCTTCACATCTCTGTAAGGTTGTGAAGGCTCTTCCCCTTTTTTGGAAAAGTATTACACAGTAGTCACTCTTCCTGGATGCCTCTGGCCTCGGTCTCTCAGAGCATACTCTTCCTTCAGTTGATTATGTTTGTGTTTCCAGCCATGTCTCCTCCACACTGTAGTGCACAAAAATAGTTTTGTTTGTTATACTCAGTTCCTAACCTTTTTACTTTATTTAATTACTCAAAATTATTTTGTCTTAAAAGAGATCCAACATCAGAGAGTACTAACTGCAGTGAAAAATAGGGCAGACTATAAATACATTCAAAATTGAAATGTAGCAATATAGTTTACATTCTAAATACAATTTTACATTTTAAGTAAATATTAATTGAATTTCTCAATTACCTGCAAACCTGGTAGGTTCTTTTATTTAGTTTTAAAATGTGGTGGAGTAAAGTGTTGCTTTTGTGTATTTATAAGACTAAAGTAAACAAAGGACATTTAATTGTTCAGAAACTACCAGTGAGTCCATGAGCTACACTGATGGAAGTGAGGTGACGGAGACAGTAGCTATAGACGTGGATGTTGCCTTTTTCTTTGACAGCTGCAGTCCTGTCCTCTAGCCTGTATGGTGCTTTCAAACCTTTTTTTCCTATCTGAAAGGTGTGTTATAAACCCATGTTTATTAGACAGAGAGGGTATATTAGTGTAGGTGAGATATTTTTTCTTACAAAATTTAAGCTCATTGGGGCTTCTTAGTCTATAAGAATATAGTCTTTTTATTTTTATAAAATGTGAAGGTAAAAATCAAAACTTATGTAGTCTTATTCTGGTTCCAGTATTAGTTGAAGTAATGCTTAAGCTCATTCTGAATCTCAGGTCTACTGAATCTGCATTTGATTCATTAAAAATTGTGGCAGGGGCTACAGAGATGGTTCAGCAGTCTAGGGCACTTGTTGCTCTTACAGATGACCAGTGTTTGGTTCCCAACCTCCACACAGTGTACCAACTGTAACTCCAATTCCAAAGGCTCCTATACCCTCTTCTGATTTCTGTGGACACCAGACATGCACATAGTACACCAACATACATGCAGCCAAAACATTCATACACATAAAATAAAGAAAATAAATCTTAAAATCCAAACAAGATGTGACATTGTTGAAGTCTGGCAGGTAATTACAGAACTCTTCTTTTCCAGGGTACACACAGGAGGAGAAGATAGAGATAGCCCACAGACACCTGATCCCTAAGCAGCTGGAACAACATGGCCTGACTCCTCAGCAGATTCAGATCCCTCAACTTACCACCCTGGCCATTATTACCAGGTTAGTCATCTGGAAGATGGGACTGTTTTCCATGCCAATAATTTGCTGGAGGTCTGTGCACTGAAGAAATGTTTAACCGGCATCGTAGAGCATGAATTCCTCTAGCAACAGAAAACATTGCTGTAGCTGTGCCTAACTCTGGATGAGGAAGAATTTCATAGTGAAACCATGTAGAATTGTCTTCATTACAAAGGGTCTTCATTGAACCAGAGCTTCTACTTTGCCTTAATAGCAAACTAAGTATTAAATTAATAGATTAAGAACCAAACTCATGAAAAATATAGAAGTGCTCCTTTATGCATATTAAAAACTAGAGCCAAAGCCAGAGGTGATGACTCACACTTTTAATCCCAGCAGGAAGGCAGAAGCAGGTGGATCCCTTACTCCTAGGCCAGTTCTAGCTTGGTCTGCAGAACAAGGACCAGTACAGTCAGGGCTATAAAAAGAAACCCTGTCACGGGATAGGGACAAAAAAGCAAAACAAGCAAGCAAACAAACAAAAAAAACCAAGCTGCTAATTTCAGATACCCGTTTTATGTTGTTCACCTTTTTCTTCTCTAAGAGAGGGAAAAACCAAATACCAAGCTGTAGTAATAAGAGCGGCAGGGTTGCATCCCCAGCACCCCAGCTACCTGGCTAGCTTATGCCCCGAAATAACAACACACAAACTGTATTCATTTAAACACTGCTTGGCCCATTTCTATCTAGCCTCTTCTAGGCTAATTCTCACATTAATTTAGCCCATTTCTAATCATCTATGTAGCACCGATTTTACCGGGAAGATTTTAGCCTACGTCCATCCTGTGTCGGAGCTTCATCGTGTGCATCTTCCCAGGAGCAGGGAGCATGGTGTCTCTGCCCCCGAGAGGAGAGCTGTCAAGTCTGAGCTCACTTCCTCTTCCTCCCAGCATTCTGTTCTGTTTACTCCTCCCACCTATGTTTTAAGCTATGAGCCCAAGCAGTTTATTTATTACTTAACCAATGAAATCAGCAGATTGATATATGACATTCCCACATCACTTCCCCTTTTTCTGTTTAAACAAAAAAAAGGCTTTAACTTTAACATAGCAAAATTACATATAACAAAACAGTTATCAAGTAAAAATTACAATAATCTTTATCATAACTAAGGAAAACTATAACTATAACTGACTATTCTTAACTCCATCAAAGACTCCAGAAAGATACAATATTACCTAAGCAAACAAGAAAAAAGCAACTTTTAAAACTCTAGAAATGACAGAGACATCTCGCTGCCTGGTTCACCCAAAGTTCCTCTGTACCGTTGGGGCATCCATCTTCGGCCTACAGGCCCATAATATCCAGAGACATTTCCATGAAGCAGGACATTTCAAAGTCAGTTCAGTCACTATCTGTTGTGTCCTGCAGAATGTCTCGCAGACTCTTTCATGAATCAGGAACCCCGAAAGATCATCTCACCTTTAGGCAAGTTCAGTAGTATATAGCTTTAATGGAGAAATAGACTTACAGAACCACCATTCCCACGGAGACCAGGAGACCAGGAAAGCAGCGGCTGGGAGCACGCTCGCCAATTTCTAGGCAAACATTAGCCCGAGGCGAACACACCCCCTAAGGGGCGGGACTTATCCCTACACCAATCTTGGAGTTTTTGATGTTGAGATTTAACACTGGAGCAATAGAGAATGTGCTCTCCCAGATCTGCTGCCATGTGCTTACGCCTGTGACTAGTACCACGTAAATCCTCTTAGGCTGCTATGGTGGTGCAGCCTTTATTCCCAGCACCAGGAGGCAGCGGTAGGTGGATCTCTGTGAGTTTGAGGCCAACCTGGTCTACAGAGTGAGTTCCAGGACAGCCAGAGCTGTGTAGAGAGACCCTGTCTCTCCCTCTACCCCCTTCCAAATGAGTAAATTTTAGGTCATGTGTTTGAATGAAAAATAGACCCTGTTGGGAATTTATATTGACCATAGCCTCTTGCAGTTTTCCTCGCTCACTATTACAGATTGATTTCATCATCCAGCAACTTGAGTCTGCCAAGAACTCCAGCCACCCTTTCCTGGTAACTGTTGTTTTCAAGAAATGTGAAATTTCTCTCCATTCATGGCCTCTCTGACTGCCTCGTGGTCTGTGCCAACTTTCTTCTAAGTCTATCTAGTTAGATACAGAAAGTAGAACTAAGTCTGACGCAAGAGTTCTTTTTTCTTAATTTTTTTTTTGACATGAACTATTTGGATAATGCCAGGAGAAATAAACTGATTACCCAGAGTCTTCCAGCAGTGACATCACTGTGGACTTGTAACAAGCCGCGTGAACAAGCCGCATGATAGTGTCTACACCCTGCAAGGGGAGTGAGTGAGAAGACGCCTGGCTTTCCTACTTCTAAGAATGGTGCTGAAGAGTTCATATTTGTAGTTCCCAATTACTGCCTCCTACATGCTTGTTAACGCAAAACAGTAAAAGCTGTAGACATGAGGGACTCTCATAAGCAGCTTTCCTACTTACAGTTCTTAAAAACAAGGCACAGCTCACACAGTGCAGCGGACACTGCTCTACTGAAGCTCCAGGCACTGAATTGCCAGCTGCAGGAGACTGAAGATCACGGCCAGACCTTTTCATCTGTTGCTGTGCGCTGTGGTCATGGCCCTTGTGTTCTTGTCCCCTCCCCTCCCTGCTTCAAGCTGATTTGAACCTTGTAGTTCTCAGGTACTTACTGAGCTCCACTTCCTTGTGAGAATCCTGAATGTCATTTGTCTTCATAGTCACTGTCCCATGAATTTATACTCCTGTCTTATAGAGACATCTGAAGCCTAAGTATAATTGCTCTGAAACTTAATCCTACTGAAATTAAACAGAAGTACTTTGAGATCTCCACACTATAAACAAAGCTCTTCTTCAAACTAAATGTTCATTACTACTTCTCCAGGGCAGAGAACACACATCAATAAGAGTGTGTTTACATCATGCGCACGAAGCCTTGGGTTCTGTCCCTAGTGTTGCCTCCCCCTCCCCACACTTGTTTCTGTTGACTTGCTTTTAAGGCTTCACTTTTCTGGTTAGTTGTAGATAACCATGGAATCCTGCAGCCTTGCATCCAGCTCTATTACTAAACTGATTCAGGGGAAGCCTCGTTAGTTATTTTTTTTTTCAAATTAACTTTATGCTTTAGGAGCAATGAAATGAGTTCCTTGTGGTATTTTCATACATGCCTATCTTTGTACTTTGTTCTTGCTTGTCCCTTGTCCTCCCCCACTCTCCTTGTGGTCCCCTATTCTTTCACACATTCCCTCTCTGCTTATGTGGCATATCTCCACACTCCCCTCCTGGTTCTCTCCCTCTCCTCATAGTCTCTTCCACTCCCCATCCCCCCTTTACTGTCATGTCGCACTCAGACTCAAATATAGAGTCTATATTTGAGAAAAATAGGTTACTACTTTTAAGTATGGTTTGTTTCATTTAACTTGAGAGATTTCCAGGTGCATCCATTTTCCTGCAAGCACCATAATTTCTTTTTTTTTACTGCTTAATAAAATTCTTCTATGCCTGTGCACCACATTTACTTCATCACCTGCTGATGGTCCCCTAGACTGTTTTCATGCTCCAGCTACCATTGGTAGTGCATTGCATTCATCAGCATGGGTGTGTAGGCATCTCTGTGGCACGCTGACTTAAAGACCCACGAGTAGTATAGCTGCATCATCTGGTAATTCTGGCTTGGGATTTATGAGGGACCTCAACACCAGTGGTTCTCAACCTGCAGATCATGAGCACTTTGGAAGGTCAAACGACCCTTTCACAGGGGTCACATATCAGATATCCTGCGCATAGTAGATATTTACATGGCATTTCATAACAGTACCAAGATTGCAGTTATGAAGTAGCAATGAAATCATTTTATGGTTATGGGTCACTGCAGCGTGAGGAACTGTATTAAAGGGTTGCAGCCTTAGGAAGGTTGAGAACCACTGGAATACACTGTTTTCCATACAGTTTACCTTCTCATCAGCATCCCTGTATCCTCACCAGCATCTGTTATTTCTTAATGACAGCTATTCTAATTGGGAGAGATGGAGTCCCAGTACATTTAATTTGCGTTTCCTGGTGACTGAGAATGATGAACACTTCTTAGGTCTTTATTGGCCACTTGTGTTTCTTAATACAGAACTGTCTATTCAGCTCATTAGCCTTTTCTTGGTTTGTGATTTGGAGTGAGTTTTTTTTTTCTGTTTGTTTTAATTTTATCTCTCTTTTAGGTTTTAGAGGGTTTGTTTGTTTGTTTGTTTGTGAAAAGTATACCAATTAGCCTAGGCTGGCCTCCAGCCTATGAGGATGACTCTTGGTCCCTCTACTTTTACCTCCCAAGTAAGTGCTGGGATGGCAGGTGTCACCAAGCCCTAGCTCGTTTCTCTGATCTCTTCATCAGTAGTTCAAGACCAGCGCATTTGGAACTAAATTACACTGACAGGTTGTAGTCAGGAAGCTACTTAATATACATCAAGAAACAAGTGGTGTGTAACATGCTGCCAGGCTCCACTTTAAGCATGTAAAATTGCAGGGCCAAAGGTCAGCTTTTAGATGAAGGGTAACAGTTGAAGATAATGTGTGTAAAGGAAATAACTGTGGCTGAAAAGATGCCTCAATAGTTAAAATACACTCATTTTAATGAGATGTATTATGTTAGAGAAGTTGGTTTTTAAATTAACTTTCAAATCTGCATTGCTTCTTTAGTGAAGGGGTTGGTTCTGTTTTACTTACAGGTGATGTTTATCAAAAATAAATAAATAAATAAAATGTTTTCATTTGTAACAGATACACCAGAGAGGCAGGAGTCCGTTCTCTGGACAGAAAGTTTGGGGCCATTTGCCGGGCCGTTGCCGTGAAAGTTGCAGAAGGACAACATAAAGAAGTCAAGCTGGACCGTTCTGATGTGGCTGACGGAGAAGGTTTGTGGCCTTGTTCTGGTATTTCCAGTCTGGCAGCTAAAAGTAGATGGCACTATCAGTTAACCAAGGAGGATATCAGTTAGTCCTTGAAACAGTGGTGTCTGAGTGGGGGTGGAATAATAGAAGGCTTGATGGTTTTCTCAAGTTTTTTTTTTCAAATAACAGTTTTAATTTCTCTTCAATGTTCTTCAAAGTTACCATTTTAATGATATAGTAACCTTCTCCAGATTGCTATAATATACACTTTACATATGGTTTGCTGTTCTCTTTTTGGACCAGTGCAGGAAATTGTTCAAGTCTTTGTTATAAAGTTGTTAGAAGCCAAATGTGATGACAAACACCTGTAATCCCAGCATTCCTGAGGCTGAGGCAAGTTCAAAGCCATCCTGGTCGACATAGTAAGAACCTGTTTTAAAAATGCTGATGATGATGGTATATTTTAAAAAAAAATAAGCTGTCCAAGTCTTCCAACACATCAGTACACCAGAAGAGATCCGTGTGTTTTTATCACACAGCTTCTTTTATCGGTACACAATTAAATGTAATATAAACTTTCCTCGAGTAATTCTAGGGGGATACTCTAGGAAGAGCTGTACTCTCTAGCTGTGTTCATGCACATGTTTCCTTTGCTTCCCAGGGGAAATGTGTGCCCTTGTTGTCCCTGAACTTTAAGAAGCTTAAGCTTCAGTTCATCACAGCACGTTCTTTTGTGAACATGACGCAGTAAGGAAGTAAACATTGCTCCATAGGAAGCAGACTTATTACAGTCCTACTATGTCCAGAACTCTTTCCAGAATGCAGCCCTGTGACTGTGAGAGAGTGAAGTGCTCTTCGTGGCAGTCATAGTAGACCAGATGTTTTCCCAGTGCATGGGGAGTGGGTGCTCACATGACCCTCTTGGTTCTGTGTCGTCTTACCTGCTCCCACCTTGCCTGGAACCTCACTGGTTCATTTTTTCTTGAGACTAAACCTCCACTTTAGCTGAATTGGAGCTATATAATTATGGTATATGGGGTATGAATATTAAAATAGAATTGTTTCTTATAAGGACAGCAGACTTCTGTTGTCCTTTGTATGGCTTATGTCTCCCAAGTTCATCTGTTGGAAACTTCACCTCCAATGGAACAAGCGTTCCGAGGTGGTGAGGAGCTAGGGAGCTAGGGCTGTAGCCCAGTGCTGGTGTGTTTGCAGAGGATCCACAAGCCCTGAGTTCTATCCTTATTAAGTCATGAGGGCTCTTCCCTATGACGGGATTAGTGCATTATCTTGAGGACGTATATATTACATTTCACAGTAATAGGTTCCTGGTGAATGGATGAGTTTGGGTTTCCATCACCTCTGTCTCTCAGGAGCTCTTTTGTCATGTGACCTTTTTGTCATGTTGCACATAGACCTTCCTTGATGTAGTTCTTTGCTCTTAGATTTCTCAGTCTCTAAAATTATGAGTCAAACCCATTTGTATTCACTATTAATTACCTACTCTGGGGCATTCTGTCATAGCAGCACAAAACAGGCTAGGTCAGTTCTCACAGAACTTTCAGGCATACCCCAAATTCCTGAGTCTTTTTAGGATTTCATGGCTCAGGTCAGTTTGTTGTTGATCACCCTGTCCAACGCTGTAGACACTGAGGTTTCTGCTCTCTCTAACTGCTAAATTTCATTGTATTTCTGTTTGTTTACATTATACTTCCAAAATTTTGTCAGAATCTCTTTATCAGATTTCTTTGTTCTCGTCTTATTCTTAAGAGCTTTTACTTTTTCATTTCTCATTGTTTTAGTAGAAAGTTAGTAGAACTGGGTAGAGGAAATATAAAGATATTCAGATTATGCTTTAAAGCCTTCCCTAACCTATGAACAGAAAGGCCATGCAGCAGCATGGAATGGCTCTTTCTCTTGTCTCTTTACAACTGGGAGCTGTGCTCTTCCTGTACTCCAGTGTGCTCAACCCTCGGCCATCTAAGCCTCTGTCTGTTTTTGTATCTGTGATATAATAATAGCTGAAATGAAATGTGTCCATTTAACACACTCAGAAAATTATATTTAAGATTGAGCTGGTGTTTTTAGAATTTTTAATACATGCATAGGTGTCAAATGGAATTTTCCATAACTATAATGCAGATTAATGTATGTATATATAATTTCTAATATTTGTGTTTATATTATATTTACAAATAGTCAGGAACTTGTTCAATTGTTTATGAACATACAATTTTAATGAAAATAGTCATTTGGGTTTTGTTGTGATTTTATTTTTTTACTTACAGGTCATCTTGTATATGATTGTGTAGCTAGGCAAAACTGAGTAGCTAAGCTATATTTCCTATAGTATCTATGTGCCTTCCTAATTAAGAAGACAGTTATTTTTCAGATACTTTGGTTGTAGTTCTTATCAGAGGCACAGACATGGTCCTAGGTGGTTCTGATATCATGAAACACTGAGTTATTGTGAATGACTATCCGCCAGACTTAATAGAATAATTGTAAGGACTATTATAATTATAGCATATGTAGTATGTGATATAACTACTACACATGGATTCTTAGTTAGAATTGTCTTTTCATCTCTCTCTGTCTCTCTCTTTTGGTTTCTTAAGACAAAGTTTCTCTGTGTAGTCCTGACTGCCCTAGAACTTGCTTTATAGACCTGACTGACATTGAACTCAGAGATCTTCCTGCCTCTGCCTCCTGAGTACTGGGATCAAAAGTGTATGCCATCACCACCTAGCTGCTTTTCTTCTTTAATCCATTTTCCTTGCTTTCTTGGGTTTGGGGTACCTTTGATCAATCCATCATCTGATCCAGCTGTAAGTCTGTCTTTGTCACCTGCCTGTTATGACTGCTGTTGGGTGGGCATATTTGTTGTCTTCTATTTCTGTTTTGTTTATTTTTTTTGTCTTCTGTCAGTACAGAGCTACAGGTGGAACCTAGGATCTCACATTCTTGCTTCTACCTCTGAGTTCTGTCTCCAGACATAGTTCTTGTTTTTCTCCTCCACGTCCTTCTATAATTTATCCTGTTTCTTAGTATTCATTTTTCTTTTTTTGTTTGTTTTCTTCCTTCCTTATAATTGAAAATATAAAGACCATAGCAATCATTGTCCTCTGAAAAGGGTGATATTTTCTTTTCACAAATCACTAGGGACCAACAGGCCACTTTTGATACTGCCAAGAATTCATTTTAGACTTCGTAGGATTTCTCTATCTCCGACTTAGCTTTATTCCTAAAATATGATCTTCTAGAACGTGGTTCTCCAAGAATGCAGCTCTTACTGCTGATGTGACCCCTTATTGTAAATTCTCAATTTCAAGTCTAGGTGGGCCTTCACTGTCTGCTTCTTTTTCCACTTGGGTTTCTGGAATCCCACACTGAACATGCTCCAGTTAGGAGCTGGTCACATTAGGGAAGGAAGAATTTCCAGGCAAGTTTTCTAGCTCCTTTGTCAATGAAGCCAACTCTGTATCGACAAACTCGACTTCTCATAGTTAAAGACTTTAAGTCCTTTCAAGACTGGAAACACAGCTTATCTTCTAAGCACTCTGCAGTATGGCAATTGTCAATTCTAGCCCTTGGTGCCAAGTAAGGAGAAAGAAATCCATCTGGGTCTGGTTGTAGCCTAAGGCAAATCCTGTATCTTACCTCCTTACCACATCCTTTCTAGGCACCACCACAGTTTAAAATGCATCAGAATAAAAGATTTGAATTCTCTCGCTTACTACTTCTCACTCATTTGCTTTAATTCTTTTTTTTTCCTGTTTATTTATTAAAGATTTCTGTCTCTTCCTGCCACCGCCTCCCATTTCCCTCCCCCTCCCCCGAACCAAGTCCCCCTCCTTTGTTAGCCCAAAGAGCAATCAGGGTTACCTGCCCTGTGGGAAGTCTAAGGACCACCCACCTCCATCTAGGTCTAGTAAGGTGAGCATCCAAACTGCCTAGGCTCCCACAAAGCCAGTACGTGCAGTAGGATCAAAAACCCACTGCCATTATTCTTGAGTTCTCAGTAGTCCTCATTGTTCGCTATGTTCAGCAAGTCCGGTTTTATCCCAGGCTTTTTCAGACCCAGGCCAGCTGGCCTTGGTGAGTTCCCAATAGAACATCCCCATTGTCTCAGTGTGTGGGTGCACCCCTCACGGTCCTGAGTTCCTTGCTTGTGCTCTCTCTCCTTCTGCTCCTGATTTGGACCTTGAGATTTCAGTTCGGTGCTCCAGTGTGGGTCTCTGTCTCTGTCTCTGTCTCCTTTCATCGCCTGATGAAGGTTAATATTCAGGAGGATGCCTATATGTTTTTCTTTGGGTTCTTCTTATTTAGCTTCTCTAGGATCACTAATTATAGGCTCAATGTCCTTTGTTTATGGCTAGAAACCAAATATGAGTGGGTGCATCCCATGTTCCTCTTTTTGGGTCTGGCTTACCTCACTTGGGATAGTGTTTTCTATTTCCATCCATTTGCATGCAAAATTCAAGAAGTCCTTGTTTTTTACTGCTGAGTATTACTCTAATATGTATATATTCCATACTTTCTTCATCCATTCTTCCATTGAAGGGCATCTAAGTTGTTTCCAGGTTCTGGCTATTACAAACAATGCTGCTATGAACATAGTTGAGCATATACTTTTGTTGTTGTATGATAAGGCTTCTCTTGGGTATATTCCCAAGAGTGGTATTGCTGGGTCCAGGGGTAGGTTGATCCCGAATTTCCTGAGAAACCGCCACACTGCTTTCCAGAGTGGTTGCACAAGTTTGCATTCCCACCAGCAATGGATGAGTGTACCCCTTTCTCCACACCCTCTCCAGCAGAGGCTATCATTGGTGTTTTTCATTTTAGCCATTCTTTCGCTTTCATTCTTGCAGGCAAGCACAGCATAAGCAGGAATGGAGTGGGTGAAGAGGCAGTAACCCCCCCTCTGAGCGCTCATTCTTAGGGCAGGGTCCAGATGTCCTCAAGGAGTGCTGCTCTGCACTAACGGCGTCTTCCTCACCCCACTCACCTCTTTGCTCCTCTCAGGATCCAGTTCTTCAGGAAGAGTTGACCTGTGGTGGCCAGCTAGCTGTCAGAGTTCTTTGTGGTGGCTTCCTGCCATTGACTTCAAGTTGAAAACATTCTGTGCTAGATATTCAAAGTGTACCCCCTTCCTAACCAAAACAGGAAGCTTTCCCCGCAGGAGCACCAGGGGCTTTTTAGTTTTTCAGCTTCTTTTCTGACTAGCCTCCAAATTTGGGGATTTCCATTCTCCTGTCTATTGCCGCAAGTGTGTTGCTATGTAGTAATGAAAATAGTGTCAGGAACCAGAGCAAGTGTGTTGCTATGTAGTAATGAAAATAGTGTCAGGAACCAGAGCACACACATACTCTTAGCACTTAAGAGGAAGGAAGCAAGAGGGTAGACAGGAATTTGAGGCTAGCCTAGGCAACAGTATGAGACCTTGTCTCAGAACATAGAATAAAAGATAGTGTATATGATACTTCCACTTCTCAGCCTCAGTCATCACAGCTGGGCTCAGAGCTCCACCCGTACCTGCCACTGTCCTCTGCGCTCATCCCGTGGGTATGCTGGGGTGTCCCCCCAATGGCCTCCCCTGACCTCTTAGAGAGCCAAGCCTCAGTGGCTCTCCACAACCCATTCAGTTCTGCAGCTTTCATGCTGCCCAAAACAGCACCATGTGGGAGACCAAGTCCAGATGCCAGCTTGGGATGCATCCATGGCCCACACTGGACCACACCTCTCTGCTGACCCTGAGGAAACCCTTCCCAGAAGATTTCACCTCTATTATTTTGGTCTCTTCTTAACTGCGGCTTATTCTTCAGCCCTAGTTGTCACAGTTCCAGTTACAATGTATCACATGAATGGTCCTGGCAGAGTCTTCCCTCTGAAATGTCACAGGCCGGGTCTCCATTATCTGTGTGTCTCTCAGCACTCTGTCCTCTAAGCTCCCAGAGCAGTTCATTCGACCTTGAGAAATGGCTTTTCCAACCCAAAGTTCCAAAATACTTCCCCGGTCCTCCCTAAAACCAATATGGACACCATGACCAAAAGCAATTGGAGGGAAGAAAAGGCTTATTGTATTTCCATATCCTAGTCCATCCTCGAGGGAAGTCAAGCAAGGAACTCAAAGCAGGAATCTGGAAGCAGGAAGCGAAACAGAGATCATGGAGGTACGCTGCTTACTGAATTGCCTTTTGTGGCTTGCTCAAACATTTCCTTAGAAGGCCCAGGCCCATCTGCCCCGGGGCAGCACCACTCACAACCAAGAAAATGCCCCACAGACATGCCCACCGACCAGTCTGACAAAGGCACTTCCTCGGTTGAGACTCCTCTTCCCAGGGAACTCTAGTTTGTATCCCATGGACAGGAACTAACCAGCACAGCTGCTCAGCTGGATAAGCCCCCAGCAACTGAGCGGTTACCACAGAGCCACTTTGGCCAAGACAGGCTTAGTGAGTCATTCTGAGAAGACGTTTGAAGAGTCCTGTGCTCAGGACACAGCATTGTTAGGATGCCTCGGTAATACACACATTTGATGCAGCTCTTTCCAAATTCCAATTGCCTTGGTGTGCAGTTTTGATTTTGAAACAGGAGTTTACTGTCTCACTATGCTACTGAGGCTGACCTCAAATTTACAATTCTCCTGCCTTAGCCTTCCAGTTGCTAGGGTTATAGGCATGTGCCACCATACCCGGTACAACATCCTATTTAAAAGAAATGAAAAAAAGAGTCTTCAAATCACATAGAATTGAAAGAAGAAGTAGGTAAGTCTTGGAAGAAGTAAGCGGTTTTTCATCTTTGGGCTTGTGAGACTAACGCCATCCACACATGAAGTCCCCACGGGCAGGTCTTTAGGTATGCGCGTGGGTGGGAATGGGATGGCAGCATATGTTGTATTTCATGTTGCAGTTTTTAAAGAACTGTCAAACTTTTTTTCTGACTTTGGACTTGTTGACTTCAAAACTTGCTAGACTGTTGTCATAATTGAAATAGTATGATATTGGCCTAAGAACAGAAGTACAGATAAGTGTAATGGAGTAGAGACACAAAGAATAAAGGCTACCGTGATGAACTGTGTTTTAGCAAGGACTCCAAGCCCGTACAATTAGGAAAAGACGCTCTTCAACAAGTAGTGTTGGGAAATCTTGATGTCCACATGTCACCAAGGAATGAAGCTTAGCTCAGATGTCTAGTGCTAGACATGGTATGAACTGGAAGTGGACAAGCTCTACACTGAAGAACCAGTGCTGTAAACTTACCTTTAAAGGAGCCCCGGGAGGATTTTCACTGACACTATAGTTGACACTGTTTACAGGAATGCCACCAGAAGTAGGAACCAAAAGAGAAAAGTGAACTGACGATCATCCCAGTTAAAATTTTGTGTATTGGGGGCTGGAGAGATGGCTCAGTGGTTAAGAGCATTGCCTGCTCTTCCAAAGGTCCTGAGTTCAATTCCC
>NW_004949113.1:2839478-2846067 GCF_000317375.1 Microtus ochrogaster
AATGAGGTCTGGTGCCCTCTTCTGGCCTACAGACATACACACAGACAGAATATTGTATAAATAAATAAATAAATAAATAAGTAAATAAATATAAAAAAATTTTGTGTATTGGACTGGAAAGGTAGCCTGGGGAGTAAAGTGCTTGCTGCCAATCCCGACAATCCGAGTCCCATCCCTGGGACCCAGCTGATGGGCTGAGAAAACTGACTCCTGCAAATTGTCCTCTGACATTCATCTACGCACTGTGTGTAAGCATGTTCACACACTCGCGTGCATGCACACACACAATAAATAAAAGTAAATACAGTTCTTTAGAAATTTGTATATAAAATGACATAATTAAAAGGAAAGCAGGGCTGAGTAGGAAAAGGTTCTTGCTACCAATCTGACAACTTGAGTTCAACCCTGACCCCTGCTAGTTGTCCTCTGACCTCCATGCCTGTACCACGGCCTACATCCATCTGTACACATCCACACATAAAGTAAATTTAGAAAATTATAAATGAAAGTGAAGAAAGTCTCCACAGTGGAATGAAACACTTGTAAGTTGTACATGATAAAGAATTGATACCCAGAGCATATAAAGAACAACAGCATAATTGCATAGAAACAGGCCAAGTATTTGAGTGGATATTTCCTTAACAAAGATGTACAGATGGTCCCTGAAGACGTGGAAAGATGCATAAGATCATAGTTCACTGGGTAAATGCACATGAGAGCTGCAGTGAGAGCCACCGTATGCTTAGACTGGCTCTAATAGCGCTAAAGGATGTGTTAGTGTTGCAGAAATGTGGAGAAGCTAGGACAGCTCTGCATTTCTGTCAGGTGCTGGTGCAGCCACTTTGAAAAGAACGTGGCAGTTCTTCAAAATAATTGAAAATAGAACTGTAGTAATCCAACAGTTCTATTCCTGGGCACTGTGTGACCCGAGGAGAAGAGCACACATGTATAGTCATGTTCATAGTGGAATTATTTCCATAAGCTAAAAGGAAAAGAAGATCCAAATGTCTACCATCAAATTAAGTGAGAAATAATGTGATATGTGAGAAGGAGAAATGGATAATTGTAGTTTAACACAGTGGTTCTCAACCTCTGGGTCCAGAACCCTTTGGGGGCAAACAATTGGTCCACAAGGGTCACATATCAGATATTCTACATATTAGATAATTACATTATAATTCATAACAGCAACAAATTTATAGTTATAAGTAGCAATGAAAATAATTTTATGGTTCCTTACCACAGCATGAGGAACTGTACTAAAAGGTTGCAGCATTAGGGCGGTTGCGAGCCACTGGTTTTACAGGTTCACTTATGCTAAAGATGATGGGAAGTTTGGCTATAGATAGTGATGATGCTGTGGATGTATTTGGTGTGCCCAGATTGGTCATTTGCTGTTAAAATGATAAGCACTGAGCTACACATTTTACTCAGATAGAAACAAATTCTAGCAAAGGATGCAAAGGAACTTTCTGAAAGTCTGTTTGCAAACAAAAGAGCAGGACTTCCCTGCCAGGTTGTCTGACCACAGGCAACTTTGAGTAGAGAGTGAGAGAGCAAATGTACCTCTGCTGAACATTTTGTAGGGTTTGCCCCAAAGCCTTGTGTGTTGGTCCTTGCTGTCCACATTGTTTGAGGCAAGGTCTCTACACACAGCTGTCTGTCTTTCCTCCCATCTCCCCAGAGGGGCATGCAGGATTACAAATGGTCATTTTATGAGTCTGGTTTTTATGTGGGCTCTACAGATTTGAACCCAGGTTGCCAGGCTTGCACAGTGAGCACTTTACCCACGGAGCCTTCTCCCCAGTCCCACCCCCTTTGGAGACAGGGTCTCACCATGTAGTCCTGGCTGGCCTGGAACTCACCATGTAGTCCTGGCTGACCTCAAGCTCATGGAGATCTTCTTCCCACCCCTGCCTACTGAGTGTTGGAATCAGTGTGCCACCATGCCAGCAAATCCCCTAAATTTTTAAAACCCATATTACATCCATTGTTCTTGGGAGTTAAAAAGTGTCTACTGTAGTTGGACTAGCTTTCATGTGGCATTGGGTTTGATTTCCCCTCTCTCTCTCTCTCTCTCTCTCTCTCTCTCTCTCTCTCTCTCTCTCTCTCTCTCTCCCCTGGGATTCTCTCTTGCTCAGACTGGTTTTTGACTGCTAATGTGGTTTTACTGTCTCAGCTTTGCACATAGGTATGAGCATAGATGCACACCATCGTGTCCAACTCAAGTAATCTGGTCTCTAGATTTGCTGCTCTTTGCCTTGTCAAGAAACTCCTAGGCTACTGATGGCTTTTCTCAGCCGGCCTGTGGAAATGAGTCTAGCTGGGACCAGGCCTGATACGTCTGTGACAGCTGTGGATTCAGGTGATGGGTTTCATCTCCCAGCGTCTGTTTCCCTGGACACAGAATGGAGAATTGGATTAGCTCAATCCAGATTTTAAATATCATGCTTTTCTCATGTGCTTCTTGAGTTCCCAGTCCTTCCCAAATTCCATAACCTCAGGAGGTGATTTAGGTGTTATCAGAAAGCTTTGCCTGAGGACACCATGTTAATATGACATAAACAGCACCATTTCTATGGAAATTACCTGTCTGCAGACTGCTACGGGCCATAGTTAGTGGTGTACACTGTCGGTTCAGCCTTCACCTGCCCCAGACATTAAAATCCTGCTCTTTTTGGAAACAGATACACCTTTCATAATCTCTGAAAGGTTATGCCCAAAGACCAAGAAATGTAGCTTTTAAACTTATACAGCTGGGCTTGGGTAAGCAAGG
This sequence comes from Microtus ochrogaster, assembly GCF_000317375.1. Classification (NCBI taxonomy): domain Eukaryota; kingdom Metazoa; phylum Chordata; class Mammalia; order Rodentia; family Cricetidae; genus Microtus; species Microtus ochrogaster. Next base: position 2,842,255 of record NW_004949113.1, read on the forward strand.
TAGAGAATAAAAAACCTAAGATTGTCTGCCCCGAGCAAGGATGGAATGCAGGAGCTGTCCTTTGGTATGTCATCAAAAATACCCACAGCTCTTATCTTAAAGGGAATCAGAGATGGTTTATTTTAGAGCCATTATGAGTGGCCATGAACATAGATAATGTTGCCCTAAATTCCATGTTCCAATGTAGAAGCAGTTTCATAGGGTTTTTTTATAGTATAGAACAAAGGAAGTCATAAATCAAGCTAACTTTAAAATACATCAGTGGGCCAGGCAGTGGTGGTACACACCCTTAATCCCAGCACTCAGGAGGCAGAGGCAGGTGGATGAGTTCAAGGCCCACCTGGTCTGCAGAGTGAGTTACAGGATGGCCAGGACTGTTACACAGAGAAACCCTGTCTTGAAAAAAACAAAACAACAACAAAAAATTGGTAGTTCCATCACAGAGGCAGATACATCAAGATGAGGGAAAGTTTTCTGTAGGCCCAAGATGCTATCTGATGACATCCTTATTAGCTCTTGGATAGGTGGAACTAGTGTTCCCCTGTTGACAGCTTCTTCTACAAGATTTTTGGTGGTGCTGGTTTGGCCTTTGTTTTGTTTTATTGTTGTTTTAATTTCACAAGGTGTTGGTTCAGATACAGACTGGGGCAAGGAATGGCTGTTCCAGAGGCTAAAACTAGCTCAAGGTAAAGTAATTAACCTCTGAACCTACCAAATTCCAGTCTTCACAGCACTGAGCTTCAGATCAGCCCACCGATCTGTGCAGACATAGAAGTGCCTTTCCAGGAGGTTTTGTTTATAGCTGGACACCATTTTAAAATTTTCCGAAATTTTCATTCACGGGTGCTGGGTTTGTGACAGCTCAGGGTGTGGCTCAGGGAAGCAGTTGCCTAGCATTTGCGGGTTGATTCTCAGCCCCAAGACAGGTCACCTGCTTGGACAGATCACCTTACGGAGGTACCGTTCTAAGGAAAGATTTGTTTGAAAGGCAGTACTCTGGGCTTTTAGAGACCTGCTGCAATTTCCTGAGGTTTATACTCTAGAATCTTTCTCTTTACCTCTCCAAGACAGAGTCTAATGTAGCCCAGCTAGCCTCAGACTCAGTATGTATCCTTGAACTTTGGCTACTCTTGCCTCCTGTGCTAGATTACAGGCATGTGTCACCACCTTTTTTTTTTTTAATTTATTTATTTATTAAGGATTTCTGCCTCCTCCCCTCCACCGCCTCCCATTTCCCTCCCCCTCCCCCGATCAAGTCTGCCTTTTTTTTTTTTTTTTAATGTGGTGCTAGGATCTGGATTGCACCCTACCAACTGAGTTACATTGCCAGCCCCTTCCTCACCTTCCAGAACCTCCCCTTCTTTGCCCCTCGCAATTTTTCGATAGCTCTGAGACCTACTTTCATCAGAATCATGTTCAGTGGCAGAGGAAAAGGGGAAGGGCACACCTGCAAGTCTCTCTGCAGTAACTGACAAGAGTATGCCTGGTCCCTGGGAAAGTCACTCACTCCAGCTCTGCCTGCATCTGTACCAGCATCCACACTGGAGCCCCCTGTGTTGTGTGCTTCCCTGCTACCTTACTGCAGTTCACTGTCTTGAATTTTCTCTGACCATCTTGGCCATATCCTGAATTAACTTAAAACAGTCTGGATTATCTCGAGCTCCCTCCAGCACATCCCCTTCCTGCTTTCACATCTGTACCCCACTGAGTCCCGTGAGTGCTGCCCAATGGATATGCCAAGTGCCTTTTCTGCATCTCCTGAGACAGCCATCTTCTGTCTTTTGAGTCTCCTTATATAATTTATAACATTTATTGATTACATGTATTGAACCATCCCAGCATCTTAGTTGGAGTTAGATCCAACTTGATCATGGTGAATGATCTTTCTGATAAGTTCTTGAATTCAATTTGCAGGTATTTTGCCAAAAAGATTTGCATCTAAGTACATAAGAGAAATTTTTTTTTAACTATCTTTAGTATCAGGGTAATACTAGCTTAATTAAAAAAAGGGAGGGAGTTGGTGATATTTCTTTCTTTGCTATTTTATTGACTAGTTTTAGACATATTATTGTTCTTTGAAGGTCTAGAGAAATACACCTGTGAATCCATCTGGGCCTGAACTTTTTCAGTGTAGGGAGATTTAATTACTACTTCAATCTCACTGCTTGGAACAGATTTATTTAAATTGTGTAATCTTGACTTGGCTTAATTTTTATAGGTCATATGCATCTAGAAATTCATCAATTTCTTATAGATTTTTCAATCTAGTAGAATATATATATTTTAAAGTAAGACCAAATGATATCTGGATTCTACTAGCATTTCAAATAATGGCTTCCTTTTCATTCCTAATTTTATTAATTTAAGTCTTTTCTCTCTTGCTTGTTTGGCTAAGGGTTTGTCAACATTTTCAAAGAACCAATTTTTGTTCCATTGATTCTTTGTGTTTGTATGTTTCCATATCATCAGTTTTGGCCCTGATCTTAATGCTTTCTTTCTGCTGACTGTCTTGGGGGTTGTCTTGTTTTCCTAAGGCCCTAAGGTAGATCATTCATTATTTATTTGTAACCTCTCTGATTCTTCATGTAGATACCTAGAGCTATAAACTTCTTTTCCTCTGTCTGTTTTCCTTGTGTCTCATAGGTTTGGGAATGTTGTGTTTTCATTTTCATTTGATTCTAAGAATTTTTTTTTTGTTATGTTCTTGAGTCCTTTAGAGATCCACTCGGCATTAATCTCCAGGAGTTTATATATGCCTAGTGCTTCTCTTACTGTTGATTTGTGGTCTTATTCCAGTCTCATGAATATGAGGAATTATTTCAATTATCCTGTGTCTGTTGAAGCTTGCTCTGTCCTAATAGATGATCTATTTTAGAGAAAGCTCCATGGGTTTCTGTGAAGAATGTATATCCTGCAGTGTGTCAGTAGAATGTTTTACAGTGTCTGTTCAGTTCATTCATGTGTAATCATTCAATTACATAGTTCTCTATTTTTAATTTAAATTTTTTTTACGTTATTTAATGTATTTGGAAAAGAGATGCCACGGGAGGCATTTAGGACAGCAAGTGGTTAAGATCAGAAAAGAATACCCTCTGTCATAATTGAAACACTAAATATTTAAAACAAAAAGTATACTGAAAGAAGTAAGTAAGAAACACCAAGCTACACAGACACAGGCCCATCAGAAGAGCAACAGATTAATCAGCTGAAACTTTAAAAGCCAGGAGGGCCTAGACAGATGTAGTTCAAATTCTGAAAGACAGTAACTACCAACCCAGACTACTATACCCATTGATTCTATCTGTCATAATTGAAGGACAAAGAAAAACTCTCCGTGATAAAAATAGACTAAAGGAGTGTATGAGACAAAACAGAGGCACAATTTCCTGCAGTTTTTAAGACACTGTATGCCCAGCATGGTCACACGTCCATTCATTATTCCCAGCACTCAGGAAGGGCAGCGCTTTTTCAGTTTGAGGCCCACCAAGTCTATATAGAGAGTTCCACATCAGCCAGAGCCACATGGTGAGAGCCTCTCTAAAATACAGATGTTAATTTAGGTATTGTGTATGCACACATGTGCACATGCATGCGTATAGAAGTCAGGTGCACTTAAGGGAGTCAGTCCTCTTGTGGGCCTGGGAATCGAACCTGTCAGAGCTGGCTGCAGTGCCTTTCTCGCTGAAGCTGTCTCTCCAGTGTGCAGGTTTGGAGGGTTTGATTTCTGTTTTGTTTGCTTGTTTTTATACTGTGTGTGCAGATGTTTTTATACTATGTGTGCAGATGTTTTTATACTATGTGTGCAGATGTTTT
>NW_004949113.1:2846167-2847314 GCF_000317375.1 Microtus ochrogaster
TGTTTTGCCTCATTTACCCGCATATATACTTGTGCACTCCATATTTGCCTGTCCCTTGAAACTGGAGATATGGAAAGTTGTAAGCTACCATATGGATAATGGGAACCAAACCCAGATCCTCTGAAAGAGCAGCAAGTACTCTTAACTACCAAGCCATCTCTCCAGCTCCCCTGACCCCTACAGTTTTAAACCTCAACTTTTTTTAGGTCTGATTGCAGGTCATGTAATATCTCTCACCTGAGGAATTACAAAAGCTGATGGGGGAGGTAACCTCTGAGCCCAGCATGATCCAGCCCTCATGTGCCAACCCAGACAGAAATAAATGTGTTTTACTTTATCGTCCAAGCTGCCTGCTCCCGTGGGGAGAAGCACCTCACCTCAGCTTCTGCATCTTTCACTGCAGCATGCCCAATGATTTATGGGCAGGTAATAACCTTAAAGATGAGCTTTATCGCCGGGCGGTGGTGGCGCACGCCTTTAATCCCAGCACTTGGGAGGCAGAGGCAGGTGGATCTCTGTGAGTTCGAGACCAGCCTGGTCTATAAGAGCTAGTTCCAGGACAGGCTCCAAAACCACAGAGAAACCCTGTCTCAAAAAAAAAAAAAAAAAAAAAAAAAGATGAGCTTTATCCTTACAAAAGAGCCAGTGCCAGCTGGGCACCATGGCACATGCCCTCAGCCCCAGCACTCAAGAGTGAAGCAAAAGGATCATGAGTTGGAAGCCAACCAAGGCTACATAGCAAACCCCTGTCTTTAAAAGCACAAACATACGAGCAAAACCCATACATAGATCATGAGGTTCTATCATTTCCAGGTTCACATTGCCCATCAGAAAGTGAGACAGGACTGGTGTGGAAAGTCCTATATATGTCTTGCTTTTATTGGTTATTAAATAGAATAAAGGAGCTGCTTTGGCCTGTGATAGGGCAGAATAGAGCTAGGTGGGGAAACTAAACTGAATACTGGGAGAAAGTATGTAGCCACTGGAGGAGAAAGAATTTAGCGGCAAACTGCAAGCCTCATGGCAAAATATAAAATAATAGGAATGGGTTAATTTAAGATAAAAGAGCTAGCTAGCAATATGCTTAAGTGATTGGTCAAGCAGTGTCTTTTTTCATGTATCCCATACAAAATAATTTAAGCAAGGG
>NW_004949113.1:2847414-2870124 GCF_000317375.1 Microtus ochrogaster
TAGACCAGGCTGGTCTCGAACTCACAGAGATCCGCCTGCCTCTGCCTCCCGAGTGCTGGGATTAAAGGCGTGCGCCACCACCGCCCGGCTTCAAGCAGTGTTTTAATTGATAGAGTTTTATGTAATTATTTCAGGTCTGAGCAGTCTCCACCAACACAGGACACCTACGGAAATGGTGGACCAAACCTGTAATTACAGCACTCAGGAGGCTGAGGCAGAGACTGAATATTTGAGGCCAGCCTCGTCTACATAATAAAACTCTATCTCCAAAAACATAAGAAAGAAAGTACGACACCATATCAAACTCCTCTAAGAGGTGGTTGAGTTTGTGCCAGGCTCAGGTTATACCGATCTGCTAGCACTATACTATACTAAGTAATGTACTGTCTGCACCTTCAGCCTCTGGTCTCCGCGGCCAGTAGTTGAGCTGTGCCTGCTGTTCAGTGCTGTTTTGTTTAACAGTGAGCTAAGTTTTGGTCTAAAACTTCATACGTGCTGAGCGAGCATGCTCGCAGTGAAAATATCCCCAGCTGCTTTTACTTACTTGTTTGTTTACACTACTCAGGGTTTCACTGTATGGCCTTTGCTGTCCTGGAACTGGCTATACAGACCAGGCTGGCTTCAGATTCAGGTCTGCCTGCCACCTCCTAAGGGCTGGGATTAAAGGCGTGCACCATTGTGCCTGACTTCATATCTTTGAGGCAGTCTCACTAAGTTGTTCAGATTGCTCTTAAATTCCCTCTATAACCCAGGGAAGCTTTGAACTTGTGATCCTCCTGCCTGACCTTCCAAGTGCTGGGATATAGTCCATTTTACCTACTCAACATCACTATGTAGCAGGTGTTTGTTGTTTTTGACAGGATCTTATGTATAGCCCAGGCTAACCTAGGATTTTCAGCAGCCCTTCTTCCTCAGCTTCCCAGCTGCTAGATGGCTTGAGTCACCACACTGCACGTTATTCTCAGTGAGAATTTATATGTGAAAAGAAGATAGTCAGTCTGCCTTTTGTGAGGGGCAGAGACAGTAACTACGCAGAGGCACTTGTGAATACTCCTGTAAGGGCTTTGAAAGACGACTCCTCCCCCTGTGACAGGTGAAGGCGGTCTGTGCCCGTAAGTGCATAGGGGACTGGAGCGCAGTAGTCACTGTGCCTCCGGTTACACTTTCCCACTAGCTCTCTGGGAACCTGTACATACGTGTTTCTCTTAGGGTGCAGAGAGCACGTGCTGGAAGCTGCGAAGCCTGAAGCTATTGGTGACACTGCGGACTTGGCCCTGCCACCCGAAATGCCCATTCTCATCGACTTCCACGCGCTGAAAGACATCCTGGGGCCACCAATGTATGAGCTGGAGGTGAGAACTCTCATATCTGTGTTTTCATTGGTGCTTGCTTGGTATCAGGCAAGTAGAGTTGTGGTTTCTGAGGCCGAAGTTCTGTCTTAAAAGGGAAATCTCCCTGTGTACTATCACACGTGGTGGTGTGACTCCATAGGGAAAGAGCCATGTCGGCTCCGGAACAGCTAGGCTGACTTGACTCAGTAGTCATCCCCTCCATCTCATGATTGACTCATGCTTGTGGCCTTGCTGCTGCAGAAGAATCCTAGCTTCTGTTGTGTGATCTTAATCAAAGATGTCTTGTCTTGTACTGCTGAGGGCTTGGGGAGGGGGTGGGGAATCCACATGATCCCCACTGTCTGAAAGCAAGAGTCCAGCTTTAGTGTCAGACTGGGGCTACCGCCCACCAGATAACATATTTCAGGACCCTATCATCCCTCAGGGTTAAACCTTTTACTGTCCTGTTCTGCTTTTCCCTTTCCTACCTCACAGAAGGCCTGAGAGCCAGGACAAGCCGAGACGCAGATGGACATAGTTATAGAATAGGATGTTGAAGCCATTACAACATATTTGGGGAGTTTAGATGTTCCGGGTGCTTTCCTAGGAAAGGTTTGTAAAGATGTCTAGAAAATAAATCTGTCAAACCATGCATAAGGCAGTCTCTCGAGCAAAACTTCAAAATCATTACCAGTGATGATGGTTTTCCTAAGGGCTTACAAAGGGGAGAAGAGAGACTCCCTGCAGCCATCTTTCTTGCTCCTGTATTAACTTGTGAGCTAGCTTTTCAGCTGACGAGCCTTCCCACAAAGCTCCCATTCACTGGAACAGTCCTTGTTTATTCCAGCAGATCTGGAATCGTACAACCAAAGGCATTTGGGTTCTTTGAATTCTTAAGATACCAGGGATTTGAATTTCAAAGTGTTTAAAGAAAATGAGCTTAGTTTTCACTGTCAGAGTCAAGACGGGTTCTGATTCCACGTTCCATGGCCTCTTTCTCTAGACTTTCCAGAAAAGGCTCATCCCAGCAGTTCTCTGAGAACTGAAACAAAGGCTAACCCTTGTTTCTGTCTGACTGTAACCCTTCTCGGCTGATGTTGACTTTCTGCCATTTCAACAGCACTGGCAGAGGAACAGCAGAAAGAACAGAAAGGAAAAGCTGTACACATGGCTTAGTCATGCTCTTTGGTGTCATTTTATTTTCCTAACAGCATTTTAGCTATCATAATAGAATACTTGACCAGCTTGAATGTAAAGGAGGATTTCAGCGGGGTTTGCAAACCTCACTCTTGGTCACCCTCTGCTGACACTGTCCCCTGCAGAGATAGGCACTTTGTCAACACACTTGTGGTCTGCCATACTTTTATACCACGTTCTTCATCTTTACGTGGTCTGTCAGTCACACCTATACGCCTATAATGTTTGCTGGGGCATTACTGGAACGCCATGGCTCCTTGTGAAGGGATGGAGTGACTGTACAATCTTGATGGGTGCATGAGTCTTCCTCTGGACTAAGAGTCACAGAGAGGTCTCCACATTTGCAGAGATCATCTTAGTCATGGGAGGTAAAGCAATGTAAACATGGCCACAACTAGATATGCAAATGGTCCTTAAGTATTGATCTTCGAAGTATTAAAACCAGTTGGGCTGAGCTGGGCAGTGGTGGCACATGCCTTTAATCCCAGGACTCTGGAGGCAGAGGCAGGTGGATCTCTGTGAGTTTGAGGCCAGCCTGGTCTACAAGTGCTAGTTCCAGGACAGGTTCCAAAGCTACAGAGAAAAACCCTGTCTCAAACAAACAAACAAACAGTTGGGCTGAAGAAACAAGAGCAGGTTACAGGAGATTGTCACCATACCTGTTGTCCAGGGGTCAGTTCCCAGAACCCGCAGAGTTGTCCTCTGACCTCCACACGTGTGCTTGATTGTTGAGTTTCATATGAGGACACAAAACCTCGGACCCGTGTCTAAGAATGGCAGGATCTTCCCTTGGATGATTGTACAACCCCTGGCCACAGGGATCCTCCGTTTGATCACCACTCCATTCTCTGATCGTGTGTCATTCAGGTCGTCACTACTCTCCGCTGCAGGTCAGTCTCCTGCCCAGAATACCAAGATTATCCAGCAGATGGTGTTTCAAGAAAACAAACAAACGTGTGTGTGTGTGTGTGTGTGTGTGTGTGTGTGTGTGTGTGTGTGTGTGAGTGTGTGAATGTGAATATGTGCACATGTCCACTTTCATGCCATGAGAGGACACCTGCCTTCCCACCTTGGTTTTGAGGTAGGGTCCTTCTTGGTTTTGACGCTATCTATATATCAGGCTAACTGGTGTGCAGCCTTCCAGATGAGTCTCCATCTCTACCTCCGATTGCCATAGGAATGCTGGGATTAAGTACACACTGCCACACTCGGCTTTTCACTTGAGCCTGAATTGAACTCAGGTCATCAGATTTACAGAGCAAGCTCTTTTACCTACTACATCATCTTCCCAGCCTGGTTTCTTTCTTTTTCAATTTTATGTATATGGATATTTTACCTGAATGTATGACTATGTGCCACTTGCATCCTTGGTGCCCATGGAGGTCTGAAGAGGGAATGGGATCCCCTCAAACTGGAGTTAACAGGCAGTTGGCTATGAGCTGCCATGTAAGTGTTAGTAGCTAATCCTGGATCCTCTACAAGACCCCTATGTGATCTTGACTGCTGAGCTGTCTCCCCATTTTGCCTGGTTTCATGAAGCAACATGGTTTATAGTTTTGAGGATTCAGCTGTAAGAATTGATTGACAGGGGCTGGAGAGATGGCTCAGAGGTTAAGAGCACTGATTGCCCTTCCAGAGGTCCTGAGTTCAATTCCCAGCAACCACATGATAGCTCACAACCATCTGTTAGGAGATCTGATACCCTCTTCCAGCCTACAGGCGTACATGCAGGCAGAACACTGTACACATAATAAATAAATAAATAAATAAATAAATAAATAAATCTTTAAAAATACACACAGGTATTAAAAAACAATTTTTAAAAAAAAATGTAATTGACAGCTAATAAAACTGTAATAAATGGCTTATTGTGTTAAACATAACTTTGCATTCTGAAGATTATTCTTTAGGATTAGCTCATCCAGCCCTGGAAAGAAGCCATGCAATAACAAGAATAAGAAAATTGACCTATACTTGTGTTTTTAAAGTCATGAACAGTTTTATCATCTGGTTTTTTATTCTTAAACAGCACTGGCCTATCTTTTCCATCTTTCTCAATTAAATATAGCACAGAGCAGGTGCCAGTGCTAGAGGGAACTGACTGTGGTTGAGCTGGGCTGGTAGCCTAGGGCAGCTAAACCTGCTGCCTACCTGTGACAAGAAAGGTCAGAGTTAGCTCTTACAGTAAGCTGACTCCCCAGTGGCTTCCCTGATGCCACCGTTTCCACTGCACACACCTGCTAGAGAAAGGTGGGTGTGAGCATAGTGACACAGTACCTGATGGTGGAGAAGCCTCATATTGGATTGGTACTTGGTGACATACTGTACTTATTTCCTCTGGCACAGATAACACAACAGAATGGGCAGTCTGGAGACTGGAGTTTAGTCAAAGTTAGCATTGCTGTCTTTTTTTTAAGATTTATTTATTTATTATAGATACAACATTCCTTCCATGTATGCTTACATGCCAGAAGAGGGCACCAGATCTCATTATAGATGGCTGTGAGCCACCATGTGGTTGCTGGGAATTGAACTCAGGACCTCTGGACGAGAAGTCAGTGCTCTTAACCTCTGAGCCATCTCTCCAGCCCCAGCATTGCTGTCTTTCAACTGTTACTTTGCATTTTCATATCTGGGATATGTTAACCTATAGCTTATCACCTAGACTCAAAATCCCAGCTAAGCAGCTTGCTCCACTTAGACTGCAGTCAGGCTGCACAGGGCTGTCCCATGCCCCGAGTGTAGGGGATCACCAAGAAGTGGCAGTGCAGTGTTTCTGCAGTAGCTACAGAAAGCCTGTGAGAGCTGCTGCTGCTCCCTAAAGCAAGCGTACATAGTGAAAACCCAGTCAGGCTGTGGATATGTAGAGGTGCACAGTCCAATAAAGATACACTGATCGAGCTACTGCTTCCTGAAGATCAAGGCGTATATAATTGGACCCAGCTCTTGGAAGTCAGTTACTCACCCGTGTTCTAGGGCTATACTGCATCTGGCAAATACTAAATAAGAAGTGTATGTAACTCTTGTGGCAGACAGCCAGATAGTGAGAGGGTATCTCAAAATAATGCCAGGTAGTAAGTTCTCAAAGGGTTAGTACTTAAGTTTGCGCCGGGAGAGCGAGTCTTACAGGACAGTATGATTAAATGCTCTGGAAATAATTTCTCCATCTTGACACAACTGATTGTTTTTCATCCTTCAAGGTATCTGAGCGTTTGAGTCAACCTGGAGTGGCAATCGGATTAGCATGGACTCCCTTGGGTGGCAAAATCATGTTTGTGGAGGCAAGTCGGATGGACGGTGAAGGCCAGCTAACACTGACTGGCCAGCTCGGGGACGTCATGAAGGAGTCTGCCCATCTTGCCATCAGCTGGCTTCGAAGCAATGCGAAGAAATACCACCTGACTAATGGTACATGGCCCAGCCACAGTGGGGACACAGCTCGGAAGGAGGGCCCTGGGATCATGATCCAGAAAGCATCTTACACTGTGTGACAAAGGTGACCCACTCAGTAACGTCCAGTGCTTGGCTTCTGAATGCCTATGGAGACTCTAGTGACCGTGTTAGAGCTGTTTAGCTTAGTGCCTGAGCTAGAAAAAAGAGCAAAGGTTTGTTTGAAATCATACTTAGAGTAGAATGAATCTTTCTGTCCAGACCTCACTCTAAGTGCACACTATCCATTAATATTTTTGAAGGGTTCATTTACAAAAAACACCCATTTTTGTGTTTGATTTTATTCAGAGAAAAAAAAATAGGTTTAGTTTTTCTACATTAAATTTCCTTTTTTCCTTTTTAAAGCTTTTGGAAGTTTTGATCTTCTTGACAACACAGACATCCATCTGCACTTCCCAGCTGGAGCTGTCACAAAAGATGGACCATCTGCTGGTGTTACCATAGTAACTTGTCTCGCCTCACTTTTCAGTGGGCGGCTGGTGCGTTCAGATGTAGCCATGACTGGGGAAATTACTCTGAGAGGGCTTGTTCTTCCAGTAAGTATAGAAAACATTTATGTTCTTGTAATTTTTACTCAAATTATTTTTAAACTTTCATGAATAATAGTTTGCCTTCTTTCTGTAAACACTCTGGTTTAAAATAGGCATTAACAATTTAGTACCTGTAACTAATTTTTATTTTAAAATTTGGGCCAAGTAAAAGCAAACATCTCTCCCATGTTCCCTTGTCATCTAAAAAGATTTAAGGGGAAAATATTAGCATGGTTGGTAGGAAGGTCAGCAGCTTACCTGAACATCTGCAATCTCTCTCTAGTTAAAGGTGACTTGCATGTATATAAAGTTTTAAGCTCATCCACACTTCTTGAATTTAGACATCCTGGCACTTTGCAGAAATCTTAGATTACTGTAATTGGCAAGATTTAGAGCAAAACTACCAGCATAAAAATGGGAATGGAATTAAAGTTGTCTGTTACATTTCAAAAGGCCTGACAGGCGGTGGTGGCACACGCCTTTAATCCCAGCACTTGGGACGCTCTGTGAGTTTGATGCCAACCTGGTCTACAGTGAGTTACAGGACAGCCAGGGTTGTTACATAGAGAAACCCTATCTTGAAAACCAAGCAAACCAAACAAAAACAACATCTTAAAAAGCCTGCCCGTATCTGTGGGTCTTAGGTTCCAGTGCATATCCGGATCCGTCTACACAAATGCTGTGGCTACACAGGACTCAAGTATTAGGACTTCCAGTGACTAGGTGCCAGGACTTGTCTACAACAGACTGATAGATCCATGGCAAAAAAGGAGAAAAGAGCTAATGTTCTTTACTCTGCAAAATATGAATGAAAATAGATTATAGGATTACCAGTTAAGATCATTAAAGGGGTTAGGCACACCTAAAACCCCAGCAACTCAGGAAGCCTGAAGCAGCATAGGCAACTTAGTGAGACCCAACCTCAAAGTGAAAAAGAGCCAGAGATAAGGCCCAATAGCAGAGGACTTGCTCAGCCTTAGTTCTAGCCACTACAACAATTGTACTCCAATATTTTCATTCAACCATGCAAGGACCATGAAAAGTGGTAGAATTTAAAAAAAAAAAAAACAACTTACTAAGGCTGAAATAAAAAGGAGTCTTTTGCACTTGGGAGGCAGAGGCAGGAGGATCTCTGTGAGTTTGAAGCCAACCTGGTCTACAGAGCTAGTTCCAGGATAGGCTCCAAAACTATAGAGAATCCCTGTCTTGAAAAACCAAAAACAAATAATAAAAAAGTAAAATAAAAAGAAATCTTTTGGATTGAGTGTGGTTAGAGAATGACTAGGGAAATAATATACAGTATAGTCAGTCTGCCATATCCAGCAAATGGGAAGAGATGCAGCAATTGGGAAGATGGATTACAACAAAGAGTAAAAGAAATAGCAGAGCATATCCTGGAGTGGAAAGAGTCCTGAGCCACTAAGAGCCACTGGATACACAGTGGAACAGTGTTACATACAGTGTCTTGTTCTTGCTCTCAGTCCAGTGCGAGTGTAAAAATAGACATTTCATACTGGAAGGATACAGTCTGTCTCAGAATTTTCTCTGAAGAAGGCACTCCAGAAAAGCACAGTCTGGGCCAGGGTGACAGCTATGTAGGAAGGCCTAAAGCTAGCCAGTTAGGCTGAAGCTCGGAAAATTTAGGGAGCAGGAGAACCTGCTTCTTTCTGTGTGATGCATAGGAGGCCCAAGTCCTCACTTGTGGGCTTTCCCAGTCTGTGTAGATAACCTCAAACATGATACCTTGCTACTTCTAGGGCAAGTGATCCAACCTATCAATCCAGGCAGCAGCTTTCTTCTTATACCTTAGCACTGAAATTCACGTAGCATCACTTCCATCAGAGGGAAGGGGAATCAGACTCCACCTTTTGTGAAGGAACAATTGGTTGTAGGAATAGCTTTTTGTTTGTTTCTAAATCACAAGAGGGGCCAGCCCTGGTGGCACATGCCTTTAATCCCAGCACTTGGGAGCAGGGAACAGAGGCAGACAGATCTCTGTGAGTTAAGACCAGGGTAATCAACAGGGTAATTGTCACGAAGCAACAGTTAAAAAACAACCAGAGCTAGTTTGGAGTGTTCTCATTTTTAGATGGCACAAAGGCCTTTGCTTTGTGGTAATGAAGACAATAATCTTGTAACACAACTGAACATCCTCTGTAAGACCAGTTCATTTAACTTCAAAATCTTTATTTTATAAAAACAGAACTGTAGCAAATGACGTACATGTACACATTATATAACATTTACAGCAACATATTTATTTCTTCCATTTGTCATTTCTTCATGGTAAAAATTTCCAAAATTCTTTCTTCCAGCTAGGAATAGTATAACCAAGCTAATAATACTGTTACAGAATCAACCTAAATACAAAGTTGCAATCACACACACACACACACACACACACAGGCATCCATAGACATCATGATTTCAGATTTTCTCATTAAAATATTTAAAATGGAAGCAACACAAACATTTTTTAGATAGAGTACCATTAGCCTTTTTACTGGCATCCCAGCTCAGCTCATACCATAACCAAATGGGAGGTGGCTGAATACCCAAGCTCAGTGAGAAGCAGGTCCACTTGCAGACCATAACCCTTGATGGCTGTCTTCTCTTGCCTGGCAGGTGGGTGGAATTAAAGACAAAGTGCTCGCCGCACACCGAGCAGGGCTGAAGCAGATCATAATTCCACAGAGGAATGAGAAAGACCTTGAAGAAATCCCAAGCAACGTCAGACAGGATCTAAGTTTTGTCACAGCAAGCTGCCTGGATGAAGTTCTAAATGCAGCTTTTGATGGTGGCTTCACTGTCAAAACCAGGCCTGGTCTCATTGACAGCAAACTTTAGACCCCAACATCAGCTGGAATTTTAATTATGAGGTGCCAAGAGGTGCCAAGGCTGGTTTTAGGCACCAGTAAGAGTAAGCAAAATATCCCTAATTTGTGGACATAATCAAGATAACAATGAGTCTGCTCAAGTAGCTGTTGATGTTTATTACAGAAATATTGGTTTAATAAAGAATTAAAACTAGAAGTGTGGTCTTCAGTGGGATTGGTGTCCCTGGAAAAGATACAGAACAGAGGTTCTCTGTGGTCGCAGAACAAAGAACATGCTAGAAATGTCAACCCTCTGGCCCACTATAGACCCGAATCCTACTCAAGGATGTGGAATAGAGATCCAGGAATCCCTCTGACGTGTCTGATATGTTTAATGATTGGGGGAGTCAAGTGTGGTAGTACAGGTACTCGGGAGGCAGAAGGTGGGTCTCTTGACGTTCAAGGCCAGCTTGGTCTACACACCAAGTTCCAAGGCAGCCAGGACTACATAGGGAGACCCTATCTCAAAATAATAACAGTTGGCACATACTCTTAACTCTGGAGACCCATGTAGACTTTATTGGATCCTGGAACCCAATTACTTAGAAGGGAAACTAGCAAAGACAAAACTCTAGGCAACTATTTAGAAGTCTAGGATGAGGCCCACATAGGACCATACAGGTCCTAGGCTGAGGGAAGCAGCAATGAGAACAGTGGCATATGTTGGCAATCATTGCAGGAACACAATGGCTTTGGGTGTCTGTAATCTTGAAAAACTACAGGCCCAAGGGAGCAGCTATGTGTTTCGGGATGACCCCTAAACTTGGAATGCCTGTTTGCTCCTGTGACTCAGTCTGAGGTACCAGGGTGAAGGCCCCTTACACTTACTAGGTTTCTGAACCCTGTTTCATACATGCTCATGTGTGAAATAACAGTATTATTGCCGATTCAACAAGAATGCAATGTAAACAACACAATTTTAATTCTAGAGTCAGAATCTTACATTACAAGATATGAGAAGAGTTTTGATACTTCCTGAATGAGAATGGGGTCTGCAAGCTACCTAAACCCTGCTTAGGCCTACTAAAAATCTCTGGAGGAAATACCAAACCAGGACTAGCTGGGGGCACTCACAACCCTTGATGAGCTCCTGACCTCTGTAATCGTGCACAAGGAGCAAAGGAACAATCCACTGGCCTTGTCCATCCAGGGCGCCATCCCACCAAGCCCTGCTTCATATTCCTGCCTGAGGTGGTAACACATCTTTTAAAGCTCAGGGTTCTCTGGGGCCTAGAAATCAGCACTGACCTACACAGGAAATTACATAGGGCAGCTTCTGTGCTGTCTGACGTGTGTGTGCATTTTCTAAAACAGATTTATGTCCATCTTTGTGTGTGTGCGCACGGGCACCTGCAGAGGCCAGAAGAAGGTGTCAGATCCCCGGAGCAAGAGTTACAGGTGCCTGGTGTGGGTGCTGCCTGGTGTGGGTGCTGCCTGGTGTGGGTGCTGGGAACTAATTTGGGTATTCAGCAAGAACAGCAAGCACTCTCAACTGGGGAGCGGTTTCTCCAGCCCATCTTTCCTTTTGAAAGGAGCCATCTGGGATTGAATGGTATGGTTTTTGTTTTTCTAACACTGTTTTTGGTTTGCTATGCAGGAGGTTTTGATCAGAGAAACTGAATAAAATCCACACTGTAACCACTTACAAATATTTAATTCAGGGACATCTGTGACATTCAGTATTCCCACTGTCCACGATTTTTTCAGCACAAACAACTCATTCCCCCAATTGCAGACCTGGTAACCACTCTTCCCCTCTTCCTTATTCTAAGTGTTTTGAAGAAGTTTTGTTCTTTTCTTGTCTGACATCTTACCAACTTGTCAAGTTTATCTCTGTATCATGTATCAAACTTCTTTTTCTGGCTGAACAAGCTGCTGTGTACATATGACATACTGCTTATCCACTCCCCTACTGTTCTGTGACTGTGGACTGTCAACAGGAATGTACAGATCCCTTGCTTTTCTATTATTTTGGGATGTGTGCCCAGAAGTAGAACTTCTGTGGTGGTGCTTTGATCAGAATGCCCTCCCAAAATGCATGTGTTCCATTTCTCATAGGAAAGGGCTCAGAAAACGAGCTAGTTACTTTGTACAGGTGCACTTCTCCACCAGGTTAGCACTGAGGCGACATCTGGGAAGTAGGGGCACCTGGCTCCCATCCTTCAGCTCATCAACCCTGACCTCCAGCTTCTGCCTCCAGACCTGACCTGTCCTTTACTAGCCACAAACAACTTTCTGACCATGCATGCATGTGTCCATGTGTGTACATGGTGTTGGGGACCATAGTGGGACTTGCACATGCTGGGTAAGTACCCAAACACTGAGCTAGAGCACACCTCAACCTCAGCCCCATCTCCTCTCTACTGTGGCCGCACCATTTGGGACATGCATAGCTTTTAGGTATCAAAGGCAAACAAAGCTGTAATGCCATGGTTATCAACTTTCTAAGTATAATTTCAATTGTTCTGTCCATGTATCATCCCTCTGAACTCTTCTATGTACTACAAATAAGACTCTGTAATCCTGAGTCACATGATAAGCTATATGCAAATTTAGGGCCAAATACCTTCTTTTTTAGTTGTTCATAAAATATTTAATACCAATAGGTAAATCAGTGACTATAAGTAAAATACCAGATTATGAATGATATAAAAGATACAAGAATCTTTTTTTAAAAAAATACCAGGTTGGCCAGAGGAAGTGCACGCCTTTAATCCCAGCATTCGGGAGGCAGAGACAGGTCTACAAAGTTCGAGGCCAGCCTGGTCTACAAAGTGTCAGGACAGACTCCAAAGCTATGGAGAAACTCTATCTCAAGAAACAAAACCAAACCACCAGGTCAATGTATGTGCTGAAAACATGATTTTCTTTCCTCTTCTCTTATAGCAATTACAGTTTGTATTCTGGACTAGAGGTATTACTCGGTAGAATTCTTGCTTAGCACTGGAGAGGCCACGGCTTCAACTCTGAAACACAAACAACTTGTGGCCATACCACATTCCCTCTTCATAATAGAGGGGCTACAGCTGGGTCTCATGTGCAGCACCAATTCCAACTCTGAGACAAGCACTGCTTGAACTCCAGGACACTGATTCCCATCTGGGCACAGTAGTTTCTTATGGCTACCATTCATTTCCAATACTAGGTGAAGGGACAGTCACTTCATTGCTGTGACAGAATGCCTGAGGAAAAGACTTCTTTGGGCTCATGGTTTCAGGTTTCCGTCCACAGGTGCCCCATCGCTGTGGGCTTGTGATGAAGCAGAACACGGTGGTGGGAAGGGAAGGTGTGCCAGAGTAAAGTTGTTCACCTCATGGCAGCTGGAAGCAGAAGAGCCAGAGAGGAAGATCCAAAGACAAGACACCCTTCCAAAATACATTCCCCAGTGACATATCCCTCCCCCAACACTCTATTCAGCCATCAACATCCACTGATGAAGTTACCAGTGATCCACTTTTCAACACCATCACCACGGTCAAGCCTTTTACACCAGCCATTTTAGAAGATGTGCCAGGTCAAGCAAGACACATCTCCCCCACCAAACCTAACTCAGGCAGTCACCGCTGAAGGCAGAAGCACTTAGTGGCTCTCCTAGGAAACTTACACAAAGGAAACTATACTATAAAAATATTTAAAAGTATTAATTTTGACATCTGGGATTAGTCACTAGTTTTGCTTAATGAAATAAATGTTTGTCGCATTTCTCAGAGCAAAGGAGAAAGAAACTGTACTGTGTATGACAAGAGAAGTAGGCTGTCAGTCTCCGATTTGATGGTTAGGGTCCAACAGTAATGCTCTTCTCCCTGATGTATTAACACGTAGTGTGCCTTACAATGATTATTCTTTACTAAAAACAAAACAAAAAATGAGCTGCACATGGTTTTAATCCCCGTCAATGCGAGAACCCAAGGTCTTACTGATCAAACTCCAAGCTGTAGAGCTGCACCACAAGACCTGGCTCCATAAACAAGCTATCAAAAGGCTTTTAATTCTAGTAAAAAATTGTCTTCGATAAAAATTCCCTTGAGATACACTATAGTGCTTGGTATAAAAGCTAAATTCTGTTTGGGTGATGCCATCTTTAAAAATGTTTATTTTGATAAACGATATAAATAGATTAACTGGACAAGTCGGACAGAACTCTTGTGTTTTGCACACTCCCCATGGAACACTGCTCAGTCTACAAACTTCCACAAAATCCACACCTTTTCTTTTGAGACAGGGTCTTGCTGTATAGGCCAGACATGCTGCTTACCTGCCTATGCACTGGTATGTTATGATCCTCCCACTACGGCCTCCCAAGTGCTGGTTTGGGATTACTTTTTTTTTTTTTTTTTTAGATAATGCACACAAATGGAGGCAGACAGGTGGACCTCTGTGAGTTCAAGGCCAGCCTGGTCTACAGAGTGAATTCCAGGACAGGCTCCAAAGCTATAGAGAAACCCTGTCTCAATACCCTCCCCCACAGTTCCTGAAAGACACCAAAAGGGTCAAAGCAATCAACAGAAATTATCTACAATGTAAAGACAAGAGTTCATTTTTGTGTGCCAAATCTCAAGGGAACAAAGAAATGTGGCTACATTTCTCATCTGTGGGAATCAAGAATATGAAGACTTAATGGCTAATAAACGTTAATGTGTCAACCTTACCTGCTGCTAAATATACATAGAATATGCCTTCGCTTGCTAAAATTAGCAAAAACAGGAGATAAACAAAATCCTTTACAATTCTGGGTCCCACTGAAGCCTCCCAGAGAGCATCAATAAAAATATCACGACTTTTCAAATATTAATGCCCAAAACATACTAAGAACATACAGACTAATATGTAAGTAGCAAAATAAAAAATCTTGACATATTAAACAGCAAAATTATTAGCTGAGATATAGTGAGTGGTCAAATTACTAAAAATGTTTTTACTAGGGATTCAGCCACTGAATGCTTGCTTGTAGTAGTTTTGCTGAGGCACTAGGTTTAAGCCCAATAACAACAACAACAAAAGTCCAAGTTTTGTTTGGTTGATTATTTTCTATTTTTGAATGTTGAGCAGGTTGACCTCAAAACCTTGCGTTCTGCCTTGGCCTCCAAGCCCTGAGATTACAAGCGTGAACCATGGCCAGCCTTCCCAACACTATCAAAATGGTAAAGTCTAGGGTGATCTTGTTATGTGGTGAAGGTTACAGAAATAACCAATCAATATCTCAAAATATATGTGTACAAGAACATGCTCATGCATTTAACTAGTAAATGTCAGCTCTGATTTCATGGAGGAGAGTATGGATTTCTAATGGCCATGCCTTTTGAGATGTTAAAGTCTGGGCACAATACAGTGAAACTGCAAAATGACATTCCCTCAAACATACACTCAGTTGCTTTTCAACCACTGAAATGCTTTGTGGCATTCAACTGGGGGTGGGGGAAAGGCTGAGGTAAGGCATAGAATTCAGGGCCACCCAGGGTAGCAAGACCTTGTCTCAACACACACACAAGCTGCTTTTCTAAATTTTCATGCAAATAAAAACCTGGTTGTAATCTGTGGCTAAATTATTCCCTTTCACCCCAAATATAGCTACATAAGCACATGACAATCAACTCAATAGAAGGCTTACTTGTACTGAAAATGGCTAACAGAACCAAGCTCCATAATCCAGAATTGGAAATAGGATAAAAGGAAAATGCAAGTTAATTCTCAATGACTTTCTAAGCTTGGGGTACCACTAGGAAAATACAAAATTATCAATGACAGATTTCTGCTGTGTGCCTAACTAGGAACACAACACTAAAGGTAAAATCCAGTGTTCCACACTGGCTGAATACTTAGGTCGTAGGAAGCACTGTTTCAGGGTAAAGTACTAGTGTCTCATTTAACCCTTCACATACTCACCATAATTTAACTCCACTTAACACAATAGGAAACTAGGCCCAAGGTCAGACAGCTGGTTAAGTTGGATAGAGGTAAACTAGTGCATAGGAACTTGGCAGCCAGGCTGCGGAGTCAAACTCCACCACTGGAACTACGATGATAAACTCAGTTTTCATAAAGGAAAAGAGTGATCAGCATTAATCAGGCATACTCTAAATGTCCTTATGGGAATCAAATGGGGGGAAAACCTAGTCCTTTCTGTGCTTCAGAATAAAACTAACATACTTCAAAACAGTGGCATATAATCTCCTAATCTTCTGCTCTAAATACAGGAAAACACCTCTGGACTTTATCAAAGAGCTCTATTAGAGCCACAGGTTAGGGACGTAGCCCAGTGAGAGAGTGCTTGCTTAGCAAGTGTTGGCCCTGTAGTCAGTCCTCAGCTCCAGGAAAAAACAAAACAAAACAAACCAACCTAGAGCTAAAGTAAACACATTAAGATTTTTTTTAATTTGCCAGATAATCTTTTAATGAGAATTATAAAAGACCAAAAACATTTTTTGCAAACTGCCTTTTTTTAAAAACAAATTATTTCCTTTAGTTACAAATACTGTGTATGATGATGCACTTTTGCAAAACCAATAAATACAAGAACCAATTTAAACATGTGATTTGCCCAACACATTTGAAGAGAGAGGAAAGGCCTGATTTTTCAAAGGTATTTATATAACTCAGTTTACTCCCTAACCTGACCTTCCCAAGGGTCAGCCTGATGGCGGGGCTCACACAGACAAGACCATCTCATACCCGCTGCGGCTTGCACAGCGCTCTCATGTTACCTTTCCTTTCTGGAATTCCTATTTTCACAAAAGGGCTGAATTAAAAATAGTTCTAATAAACTGATTGAAGGAAAAGAAAGTATGTACTGAACACAAACTTTTGACATAAGCAATTATGAATATCAAAAAGACACTAACTTAAAGGTACAAAAGTGAGAAAAACCTGAATTACAGAAAAGAAAGTCAAATTTATTTAATGAAAAACTAGAATAAAAATTAGCAAATACACACACAAAAAAAGAAAAGAAAACAAAACAAAACACACAGCAGCACTATGTATTACTCACAAGGGGAAAGCAGTGGTCCATGACCACGCAGATGGCTTGTCAGTTAAAGGAAAACCAACCACACTCGTGCACCCATGTGTGCACAGACACACATCCCCAAAAAATTGTTGTCAACAATACAATCAATCTACAACAAACACGAAGTTCAGAAATATTTTACAATGCTTCCTTTCTTTTTTCTTAATACAAAAGATGCCCATCTTGGGTATATATATTTTTCAGTGGTTTACTGTTGAATTATTTTTAAATATATTAGTGTTACTACATGCAACTGTTTCCTGTATTAACAGCCTTTCTTTTTATTTACCTTCATGTGTCTAGCTTCTACCTACCAGGAGAGTTTTAGGTTGGCAAGCAGATGGGTGCCTTATTCTCTGTGAAGTCAAATGCAAATTTTAAACACTGGCCAGAAATATTTGATTGCCGTTTCAACACATGGAAATAGTTACATTGATGCCTAAATTGCCATTTTCTGCAAAAAGCTGTGCAATGCTGGTGTCAAACACTAGGCAGTCACTATTCATAATGGCTGTTGCAATTCCCTCATGAATAGATCGAGGAGTCGCTTCCCAAGTCAATCGCCGCCTATGACCATTTAGCTCAAGTCGATAAGCAAAATTTTCAGCTTGCTTGCGTGTTCCTATCAGCTGTACAATTGCAAAGAACTGCTGGTGACCATCGTATTTTTCCTGTTTCTCCAAGACTAACATGAAGTGAAAGCCAAAACAAGACTGCATCATCACCCAGTCAACAGCACCAGGAAGGTTAATGTCTGTAGCAAGGAAAACTATATCTTCTCCTTGCAGGGTTGTAATGGACTTGTGCTGATGCATCAGGTGGGGCATGACAGCATCCAAGGAGCCTTGCCACTTACAGGAAGCACCAGGGCAGGGGCAGGAGTAAGGCCTGAACTCACAGAGCTCCTCGTGCTCTGCCTTTTCTGTGTGCGGGAGAGTTATTTCACATCCAGAAGAGGCGTATTTACAAGGGAAAAGTACTGAATTGGCCACTTTCTCCATAGCCAAGTTGCGGATGGATCCCAGTGGACCCCGGCAGGTCGGACAACATGTGAGTTTAGGACGACAGTTGCTACAAACAAGATGGCCACTCTGACACTGAAGAATGGGTGGCAACACATAGTCAAAGCAGACAGGACACTCAAAAAGACTCGCCAAGTCATTGTTGGATGCAGTTGTGCCAGTCAGGGCAGGTACCCTCTGGGATGGTGGACACTTTGAGGTGCCAGTGGGTAATGCTGTAGCAGTCTGGCGGCTCATTTCTGAAATGAAAAACAAGAAAATAAAAGGAGGCAGGAGAAAAAGTTATAATTATAACACATTCATAAAAAATGTATACATATCATACTTATAAAACATCCCACAAAATTTATGAGCAAAAGACTAAAGTTAAATAAATATGGTTTTAAAACGATATACAAATAAAATAAAATTAATGTGATGAAGATGAATTTTAGTAAAGTTATATAAGTAAACCAAATATTTCCAAAATGTTCTATAGCGTGTTTAAAATACCTTCTGTCTAAAAAAAAGTACTGAAAATCTTTAGGTTGGCTACATAAAATAAGAAACACAGCCGGGGGCAGTGGTGGCACACGCCTTTAGAGGCAAGCGGATCTCTGAGTTCCAGGCCAGCCTGGTCTACAGATTAAGTTCCCGGACAGCCAGGGCTACACAGGGAAAGCCTGCCTCCAAAAGAAGAAGAAGAAAAAAAGGTAAATATAGCAAGACAGCATGGTATATGCCTTTAAATCCAGCATTCAGGAGGTAGAGGAGGTAGAAGCAGGTGGATTTCTGAGTTTGAGGCCAGCCTGTTCTATAGTGGAAGTTCCAAGAGAGCTAGAGGCTACACAGAGAAATACCATTTTGAATAAAAAACAAAAACAAAGGACATAAATACAAGGCTGGAGAGATGGCCCAACAGTTAAGAACACTGGCTGCTCTTCCAGAGGACCAGGGTTCAAATCCTAATACCCAAATGGAGGTTCAAGAGAGGCCTCTAGGGCCCTGCATACATGTGGTATACAGACATACATGCAGGCAAAACACCCATACACATAAAATGAAAATAAATCTTTCGTAGAAGCAGACTTAATACAATATTAGAACCTTCTTGGGCTGGCCTTTTTCTCCTCAGAGTCTCCACCTCTGTCTATTTCTTCAAGACTGAGTTAAGCCTCACGGCTTCAGAATCTACAGCTTGAGTCCTATATAGTTCATATGCCAAAGACTACGAGAGAGAGACCAACCCTCCCCAGCAGTGAGCAACATCTTCTGGAGAGGTATGTTCAGGGAAAGGAAGCACTGTCATCCCATATCTACCTGCAGCTGTCTACTAGGTCTTCTTTCCAGCTAGGCATCATTTGTCTCCTGTCAATCAGTGCCCACCACCAGGCTGGAGAAACAGGGAGAACTGGAGAGCCATCCTTCAGTAAGCTGTTGCTCTGGCATTTATGAAAGTCCTTATTCTACTTCCACAGAACAAATCTCACAGAATGTACAAAGGTGAGGGAAACTCAGGAAAAGTAAGAGGAAATGAGGGTAAAAGCACCACAGAAACAAACACTGGATGAGGATGAAGGGCAAGCAAAGAACTCCCTGCATCCATCGGCTCCTTTGGATGGCTGCAGCACACACCAACTATACACAGACTTCAGGGTCATCTGGAGAAAGGACCAGCAAGCGAGAGTCAAGCAGGATAAGCTCCTTTCCCCAGGACTGTGCCACTGAGGGATATGGCAGGTTGTAATTTATCTCAGCTGACAAAAGATCAATGTCCTAACAGTGCACTCCCTGAGACTGCTCTAAATATTTAATATAGTAATTTCTCCAGTTATAATCATTTTGTTGCAAAGACCTTTAAGTTTCAAAATAACTGTGGTTACAAATGTAACCAAGCCAATACAAATGAATTATAGATTGAAGTAGACAGTAGACATTGTAAATAAAAGGCTAAGAGCGGCACTGGAGGGTTAATTTTTTTTTCCCTTTTGTTACTAAAATCAAGTTCAAAGGGCAAAAGAAAGTACTAACAAATGTTTAGCTTACCCATGTCCCTCGGGTTTCATCTCCAACACACACACGCACAGTGTAACAAAACTCCATCACAACATCTCAGGCTCATGGTATGGAAGGATATAGTATGAATCAACTCTCATCATCTGAAGCCCTGTGATCCAGGTGTCACAATAAAAAGAACGTTCTGTAATCTACTTTCTATCTGAGCAAATTCTTTAATGCAGATGATTTATCCATTTTAGATCACTTATAAAACAATGGGCTTGGCATTACCAAAGCCTATTAGTTTCCCATCTACTCCACCATGTTAAGTGTGCTCAGTTAAAGGAACACAGTAATTGGGAAGGGATTCCTTGAAAGAAAACCGCTCATAAAAGAGCTCAGTTTATTTAAATGCAATACAGTCAAGTTCAGAAGAAAACACTAGCCCAATGCTTAATACCTCTAACATTTATCAGCATAAGTTCAGATTCATGTTACAACATGTTTTTATTACCTTCCAAACACTCGAGAAAGCACACTGATTTCTACTCAGCACGATAAACAAAGATTCCGACACAGAAAACTGCCACACCATTCCCGAGCTAGAAGGGTGGAATGCGGCTCCATCTTGAGCCACAAAGATTCTCGACTATGCAGCAGCCCCAAGGTAGAAACCAAGAACAAGTCTGCAGAAGTCGTGATGCGCCTGAAGCCAGATTTAAACCAGAGTCGCTGCAGTTCTACTGAACCCTTACTGCGGACCTCACAGAGCCAAACACAGCCACCGCGCGGCCTAAACCAGAAGTTATGGATTCGTGCAGTCCAGTTTCTGTCTTGGAAACAGATGCTTTTATGTCAGTACCTTTCCTCTTTCTGGTCCTGGTCCTAACCGTTGGCAAGCATGTGAACAGGACTCCCTTCCAGGAATGCAGAAAGGGTACCCGCGGCTTCCAGGACATGAGAGGCCAGGCGTCAGGTTCCTGCAACCCACAAGGCCAGCCCTTGGCTCCTAAGTTTAGAAGACTGGTCACTTCCATTCAGATTTAAAGTAGCTCAATGGGTGGCCTGTCCCCAGGAGGGACAACACCTCCCTAGAACTCTAGCAGAAGTCCGCCTGAGGTTCTGGCATCCTGCTGCTTAGGCTCCAACACCTGGCAGGCCCCTGGGCAGGGCCTAAAGAAGGGACGAACTTTGTCCCAAGCCCCGCCCCACAGACCACCTGAGCAGCTTTGGCAGGCGCCACCTGCAACATGAAGCCTGTGCACTTGGCAGCACTTGAGTCCGGTAGAACATGTTTGTGGAGGTCAGGATCTCAGTGCTTTCTTAAGGCTCCAGAGTATGAACATACAGGGATGAAGGGAAGTGCACAGCCAGGCAAGTACTCCTAACGTCAACTTCGTCCTGTGAATTCTCAAGTTCGCATGCAGTGAATAACTCACACAACACTTCCAGGCCTCAACTACCATTTTCCTCAATTCTAACTCGGCCACTTGTGTGCCAGCCTATTTCAAATGCCCTCTTCCAGTACAGTGAGAATCGTAAACACATTCAGGACACATAAAACGCTACTTCTACCTCCAAACTGAGATTATACTCTCATCCTACTCTGGAAAAGTTTTCTTAACTGGCCTCATTAAACTAGAGTAGCTTGCCTTGTTTTTAAACAAGCATTACCCTTGGCCCATAAAGTCCTATGCACTTCAGACCTGGATGGTGTCAGCTGAAGCTTCAAAGGTTTATGCTGGTATTACATCATGCTTAGGACAACCTTCAAACATAACCAAAATCTGGCAATGAGCATTCCAGTACAATGACTTCTACCCACTTTCACCAACGTTGACTCCAACCACTTGCCTACCTTCATTATGTTCAGTAACTTTCACCTAACTTTAATACATCTTTAAGAATAGAATTTAAGCACAGAAACATCTTTAAGAACAGAAATACAATGTACACTTTCCAAATTGTACATCAAGCCCATTTTGGTAGAAAGCTTAAGTAGCTATTATCTAAATGGGAAACAAAACATTATTGCCTTTAATTTTGCCTTAATATTTTCAGGGCACTTAGCCACTGTTAGGTTTTTGTTATTGTTTTGGGGTTGTTTGTTGAGATCTGACACATTCATTAATCCTAGACTACCACTGAACTCTTAAAAGCCTGAAAATGATCTTGAACTTCTGATAATCCAACTCCCACCACCTTTCAGTGACTACTCGGACTGCTCACCACCACACTAGTTTATGTAGTACCATGCCTTTGGAAACACCAAGCAAGCACTCCAAAACCCAAGCTATGTCTCCAGCTCATATACATTTGTTAGTGTGTATCAGTGTTTTGCCTGAACGTGTATATATACACCACCAGCAGAGGCCAGTAGAGGCCATAGGATCCCTTGGAATTAGCATTTGGACAGTTGTGAGCCACCATGTAGGTGCTAGAAAACAATTCACTACAACAGCAGCAAGTGCTCCTATCTGTTGAGCCTTCTCTTCAAGCCCTGCATTCTTTACTTACAGGGGGAAAAAGGTAGAATGCAAAGACTGTTCACCCTTTCTTAATTTCCCTAAAATTCTTCTTAGAAATTACATTTACTATAAAGCAATAATGATGAAGGTAGATCAGTGGTGTGAGATCTCAAACCCAGGACAAATGACTGAGGTGTCTATTTAATATATCAAAGTAGACCTGGTTGCTAGGTTCTCCCTGCATCCCTCACTCCCTATCTGTTACAGGGTATGGCTGAGATGCCCCGGTCCCCTTAAATTTCTCAAGCCCAGGAGCTGAGCTGCACTTCCCTATATAATCCAGCCATTCTGCTTACTCTGCCCCCCCCCCCCATCTACTCTTTACTTTCCTGGCTCTCCCCTTCTCAAGTGGCCAGGCTCAGGGTCATGTTCACTCTGGACTCCCAGCTGTCCCTGCCTCTGGCTATGCTCTCCCTTTTATCCACAATAAATCTCCTTCTCTGTCATACCCAGAAGCAGTTATGTCCTTCCTTTCTTATTTCTTTTCATCCATCTGGCACCAAAAGCTGGGGCTGACATAACTGAACCCCAAATTCTAGGGTCTGCCTTCTCACTACTTCTCCCCCCACCCCCACATCCCTCTCCTTGTCTATGCCATAGCTGTATCCCCGACTCCTAGAGCCGTCTACATCCTCCCAAGGTGCCCACTGCGTGCTCCCTTCATCTCTCAGCTCTGGCCTGCGACACCCATCTGGGTCTCCCTCCCCTGCCCTCTCATCTCTCTACAGGATCAGTGTCACCCCAAGCTGCCTGCTTCTCCACTGTCACCACAAAAGCCACACCTGTGTGCCAG
>NW_004949113.1:2870384-2875228 GCF_000317375.1 Microtus ochrogaster
CCGCAAAAGAGGATGCTATTTCTAGAGGCAAAACCATTGGAATCCGGTTCTCCCAGTGCAGAGATGAAGGGAATCATTTCTTTGGGGTTCTCACACACACACACACACACACACACACACACACACACACACACACACCCAGGCCTGGACTATAAACAGCTTGGCCTCAGTATAGATCAATGGCCAAAAATAGGCACACTTGATTTCCAAACTCTCACAAATCTTAACTGCCACTGCACAAACAACTGAGCCCAAATCTCTTCCATCTGCACTAGCTCTGCTCTACACTTCTGCTTCCCACTCTTCATAAACTTTTATCTCTACAATTTCTCTTTGCTCTGCTCTCAAAACATCTCTTAAAACTATGCTGTAAATTCAATTCTCAGGAGTTGTAAGTTCACTGGGTATAGTTAAAAATTATCTATAAATCTGTAACAAAACTTGGCTTTAAACAAAGGCTTATAATTAAAAATCCATACAGAGGCAATCTTAATTTGCTATAAGTTACTATATATGTGATTCAACCCTTGTTTATAATATACTGTATATGTAACTTGAATTCAACTTTTTTGTTTGTTTTTTCAAGACAAAGTGTCTCTGTGTATCCTTGGCTGTCCTCAAACTCAGAGATTCACCTGCCTCTGCGTCCAGAGTATTGGGATTAAAGGACACCATCACTACCCAGCTAGATTCAACTCGTTTAAAAAAAAATAAAAAAGAAAAAAGGAAAAACATAAAACTGATCTACAAAAAAAAAAAGGAAAGAAAGAAAGAAAGAAAGAAAGAAAGAAAGAAAGAAAGAAAAAAGAATCTTTAGCAGTTAAGAGCACTGCTCTTCCAGAAGTCCTAAATTCAATTCCCAAAAACTACATAGTGGCTTACAACCATCTATAATGAGAAATAAATAAAGCTTTACTTATTATGTATACAGTGTTCTGCAAACATACATGGAAACAGAACATTGTATACATAATAAATCTTTCAAAAAATAGCTTTTAATAACAGCTATGTGGCTGGCAGCCATCTTTACTGAGGTTAAAAGGTACATGCTATGGGACTTAACTGCCATTTTAAGATGACCACATAATATAAACCAACTAAGGTAACATCTATATAACTTTTTAGTCCTATTGAGCCCTCTGCTTCCTCTTTTAGACTAATGAAACAACAACAGGCCCAAAATATTTTGGGTTGGTATGAATTATGATGATAAACTTTAAGGTTAACAAAAGCTGATTTAGAGATTTACACCTAACTACTTATGGCTTTGCTAACAGTTCAACCCCAGGCTTCTAGAAAATTCAATAAGTAACAATATATGTTTGCTAAATAAGGTGTATTTGTTTGATAAGGTTTATAAATTCCTAAGGGCTACTCAGGGTCACAGTAATATCTGTCTAGCTTCTTTGTCTATGCTCACTTTGTTGCACTTTAACTATCTTCTATAATGGCACACTATAAAAGGATCAGAAAAATTCCCAGTCTCCCTATGGACTGTATTTAGGGCTTAAAGCTTTATTTTGATGATGCCAGGAACACTTTTGGGCTGACTTCTGTACTCTGCCTGGTCAAAGTAAGGTCATCCTCAAGTTCTTCTCCACAGGAACATCTCTCAGACTTGGGTCTGGCCAAGGCTGCTCTCTGGCAGCTAAAAATTAAATGCTGTCCTGTATGATAGACACTGACTACCCCAAACAAAGGCATCTAGACCACAGGAGCCACGGCAACCATCTAGGTAGTGGTTTCAGGGACTCAACTTGAATCCACCTCCTGCAGGCCAAACAGACTCAAGTACTCCTAAATTTCCCCCACCTGCTATTCCTGAGTGGGCTCTCTCTTCCCCTTGATCTTGGGAATCTAACTACCAGGACCGTAGGTCTATAAATTTCAAATGTATACCCTAGATAAAAAAATTCTCCTCTGGGGGCTGGAGAGATGCCTCAGTGGTTAAGAACACTGACTGTTCTTCCAGAGGATACACATTCAATTCCCAGCACCCACCTGGCAGCTTACAACTCTCTGTAACTCCAGATACAGAGGATCTGACACCCTCACACAGACAGACAGACATGCAGGCAAAACACCAATCAATACTCATAAAATAAAACTGAATTATTTTTTTAAAATTTCCCCTACACTCTTTAACTCTACCTTCTGTCCCTAATCTGTATCTGTTCCAGCAGATTTCCAATCAACTAAATACTGCAAACTACCCCAAACTCACCAGTCCCATGTGTTTCATTCTGACAGAATTTTCAGCCAGCCTGAGCCTCTGCATCCTAGACAGCTCCAAAGCAGCTAGCCCTAGGTGGTCCAGCCTCACAGACTGTTCCATTGTGCCTACACATATCTTAACCCCGGATAATCCCATTGAGCCTGGATAGTCAGTGAACCACCCTGCTCTTCTAGGTCTTGGCCACCATTCCAGCTCTCCTGGGTCCCCAACAATCCAACAAGGACTCTCACCGCGGCAGGAAGTAGTCACTGATTATCAACAAAAAGACTGGGACGTGGGTCTCAAACTGCAGACAAAAGGCTGAGGTGTCTATTTAACATATCAAAGTCCACCTGACAGCAAGAGTCTCCCTGCTCCCTCATTCCCTACCAGTTACAGAGTACACTCCACCCTAAATTTCTCCAGCCCAGGAACTGCCCTTTCCTATAGAATCCAGCCATTTTGGTGTCCCCAACCCTCTACCCTTTACCCTCCTGGATCTCCTCTCTCCCCTTTGCCTTCTCACACAGCCAGGCTCAGGGTCACATTCACTCTGAACTCTCCCAGATGTTCCTGCCTCTGGCTATGCTCCCCTTTATCTACAATAAGCCTTCTTCTCCACCTTAGCGGCAGTCATGCCCATCCTTTTTATTTTTATTTTTCAATCAAGTGGTCGATCTCAAAGATAACTACCAAATGCAAATCCTTAAGTTCAAATTCTAAGTGGCAAAAATGCCAATAAAATTATAACTATCCAATTATAAATTTACACTTTATATTAGGGATTTGAATTAAAACATTTAAACATGCTGATGATAGCTCACTTCTACACTTCTACATGTATGAAGATCTAGTTCAATCCCTCACATATATAAAAACAGTGTGGGGGAGTTATTCTAGCACTGGAAAATGAAGACAGGAGGATTCCTGGAGCTCCAGAGCCAGTCAGTCTAGCAAATATGGTGGGTTCGTGGCCAAGGAGACTCATTCTCAAAGGAGGTGTTTCTGAAGACAGGGCTGAGCTTGGGTCTCTGTGTGCACGTCAAGAAAAGTACCTGACAGAAAGCTGCTACGGAAAAGGAACTCTAATCTGTAACTCATCTCCTTCTTCCAAGATTCCCTACTGAGGTTTCCACTTCAGAAAAATACCTAATCAGAACCTCACAGGCACTATGTAAAAGAGATCCTGCAGGGGCTGAAGAGATGGCTCAGTGGTTAAGAGCACTGACTGCTCTTCTAGAGGACCCGAGTTCAATTCCCAGCACCCATATGGCAGCTTACAACTGTCTGTAACTCCAGGATCCAGCACCCTCACACAGATATACATACAGGCTAAAACACCAATAAAATAATTTTAAAAAAAAGAGAGATCCTGCAATATGATTAATAAATAAAATACAAAATACGAATGAATTGTGTAAGAAATGAAACATAGCAGCATCAGAAAAGTGTTCATTAAACGAAGAGTCCATCCCTAGACCACAATAGTTCTCAAATTCAATGTGCTACCTACCACTTAGGGAATCTTGTTAAAAAACAAAAACCATAGACTTTAATTTGGGAGGTCTGAAGCTAGACTTTGTCTTTGGGGCTTCATTTGGTTTTGTATGCTGTACTGCTGAGGATCTAGCCCAAGCATAACCAGCCTGCATGGCAGGTCTAAAGACATGTTTGTGCCTCTCTCCTCTTACTGAACTTGATCCCAAAAACTGAGAATTCCTCAAGAACTGTTTGAGTCACTGGGCTACAACAAGAAGAGAATCTTGTCTCCAGCAGAAAGATTTACACTTGTCAAATGACCTTGTAGAAAAGACAGGAAATAGAGGCAACAAAAGGCAATCCGTGGCCTCGCTGCCTTACATAGGTATATCTGTCCTCTTCCCTTTAAACTCTAGTTGGGGGCAGGCATCACCTATTTTTATCCCTCTTCCCAATGTGGTTACATTGATCAAATCCCCCTTTCTGCTTTTCATCATTAATTTGGCTCTTTTCATTGGTTTATTGAGGATGGGTAACAAAGAGTAATGGGGTATCTGCTATGACCCCGACTCCAGTAACATGGGACCCTCAACATTCCAGGAAGTGCTCTACCAGTAGGCCTTCTGTAGTTTGCACACACTCCTAAGTATAGCCAGCCAGTTCTGCTGTTCACATGGAAATTGTAACATGGAGACCATAACAAAGCATAAAAACTGAAAAAGGACCAAGCAGAGGTGGTGCACACCTTAATCCCTGCACTCAGGAGGCCAGCCTGGTCTACAGAGAGTTCCAGGACAGCTAGGGCTACCCAGAGAAACCCTATCTCAATAAATAAATAAACAAACAAACAAACAAACAAACAAAACAAACTCTCATGTACGTCATTGTTAGAATAAATTATCTTCATTAAATTCTTCAAGGAACTCAGATTATTCTTATTTTTTAAAAAGTAGTAAAATGATAATAAGCAAACATAACTAAGGCAAGGACTCAAACAACAGTGATGGAAGGAACCTTTAAGAAAACTATCATTAGCTTTGCGCAGTGGCAGTATCGAAGCCAATGAGGTTTATCCGAGGCGCGATTATTGCTAATTGAAAACAAAAAAAAAAACAAAAAAAGAAAACTATCATTTTTTTATTT
Source organism: Microtus ochrogaster (assembly GCF_000317375.1). Classification (NCBI taxonomy): domain Eukaryota; kingdom Metazoa; phylum Chordata; class Mammalia; order Rodentia; family Cricetidae; genus Microtus; species Microtus ochrogaster. The sequence continues at coordinate 2,875,222 of NW_004949113.1, forward strand.
TTTTTTT
>NW_004949113.1:2875328-2889393 GCF_000317375.1 Microtus ochrogaster
TTGTAGACCAGGCTGGCCTCGAACTCACAGAGATCCGCCTGCCTCTGCCTCCCAAGTGCTGGGATTAAAGGCGTGCGCCACCACCGCCCGGCCAGAAAACTATTATTGAAATAATCAAATGATTAACAAGTAATTGAAGTCTTACCCCAGCACAGGGATTCAAGCCCTTAAAATCTTTGTATGCTAATGAATGGCTGATAGTGGCCAAGGATGCAGCTCAGTCACTCAAAAATTTGACCCTTCAGAGAGGGGATAAAGATAGGGTTGACTGCAAAAGGGGCCAGAGTTTAATCAGCCATGTTTAAATAATGAAGCCTCATAAAAATCCCACAAGGACTGGGCTTAGTTTCCAGAAAGAGTGGCATGTGGAAGTGTCTAGAGAATATACCCAAGAGGTAGACACTTAAGTTTCAAGCCCCTTCCCTTCTAACTTGCTTTATTCATTTCTTCTATGTGGCTGCTCACAGTATGTTATTTATATCATTTGTAACAAAAGAACATTAGTAAAATATGTACCAGAGTTCTGTGGACCACCCTAGCTAACTATGAGATCAGAAAAAGTAGTCCAGTAAACCCTACTTTATATCCACCCATAATGCATTGCTGGTCAGAAATGTAAATTACAATCTAGAGAATGACATCAGAACCTCTAGACACAGAGCTTAACCAGTAGGGTCAAACTTGAGGGAGAGCATATAAAACTGAATTACAGGACACCCAACTGGTACTGATGGGAAGGGTTGATATGTAGGAAACCCCTACCTACCAAGGCTAAGGGTTTTTTTATTGTTGGGTTCTTTATTTTTTGACACAGGATTTCTCTGTGTAACAGGCTGGCTATAAGCACATGTAACCCTGCAAACTCAGACTTCACTTGGGAATGGTACAGCCATGCTTCACCACTGTAGTCAGTTCTACTACACAGCACACACAATTTGTCTATATAATGTCAAAATGAAGTATTAACATTGCCCAAACAAAACACTTTACCATTCCAATAACAGTATTTTTCCTTCCTTATTCATGATCAAATACAAAACTCACAGTTAATGCCAGAAATTGTGGACAGTAATGTACCCTACATATACTGTGGTTTGGAGTTGTACATATACATATATACACACATACATACATTATATACAGACCTGTGACAAAGTTTAATTTAAAATTAGGCACTGTTAAGAGACTACCAATAATTTACTCTGTATGTTCTGAAAACTTTTCTTCCCTATTAAATCAAGATATTGACCTTTTCATTTAAAGAAGACATTTCTACCCTCTTTTTGAAATCTTAAATCACTAATAATAAAGCTCTTATACTTCTGAGCTATTGTTTAAACATTCTTAAAATTCTATGTGTATAAATGTTTTGCTTATGTGTATGTCTGTGTACCAAGTGTTTCTAGTACCTGTGGAGGCCAGAAGAGGTTTTCAGATATCCTAGAACTGAAGTGACTGCCATGAGCTACTCCACATGAGCACCATGTGGGTGCTAGGTCCCAAACCTAGGTCCTATGTAAGAGCAGTCAATGCTCTTAACTGCTAAGCGCTCTGCTCTCTCCAACCCTCTTGAGCCACATTTTAAGCAAAACAAGAATTATTCAGACTTACTCACTATAGTGTCATGACAAGTCCATCTTGTCAGTAGACAGTATGCTAACTTAGCTGGCTCCTGACTGACTGCTGGGTAGGCAGTACATACAGCATGGACACACTAGGGTGATTCATGACTCAAGTGGGACAGTGATTCCATCATACAAATTTGAAATTTGTATATTCTCTCTGAAATTTTCCATATATTTATGGGACAGCTGATCAGATAAATGAAACCAGTAACTAAAATGACAGAAATAGGGAAATACCGTAATAAATTTTTCCCTTTTCCCATTTACCAGGAAAAATAAATGTGGTACCTTTTCTGTTATAACCACAGTATCTCAAGAAAGTTTTGAGAAAAGTTAGACAACTATCTCAACATCTAAAGGTCTGCCTTTTGCACTTAAGCTATGCGAACTTTCTGCTTTGTTCTGATATTTAGTGATACAGATAAAATGCAATAGATGTTAATTTTAGGTATTCTTCACCCCAAACAGGCTGTTTATAGAATTCTTCATTTTTACAAGAATGTCTCGACACATACAAAGCATCAATAAATCTGAAATCCAAAATGATATGACACCTAAATTTTTTTTTTAATTCTGAAGCTTTTCAGAATTCTAAATTAGAAATGCTTAACTCACAGAGTCTGTGCAAATATCCCCAATCCAAAGAAACACCAAAATTTGAACTATTTCTCTGGGTTCAATGAGACAAACTGGCCTGAATACTTAGCTCGCTAATAAAACTCTGTGTATTCATTTTGTTTTTGTGAGACAGGGTTTCATGTAAGCCAGATTAGTCTCAAAATCACTATGTCAACTCTTGAACCTGCTGCCACTGTGCTCAGTTTTATGAAGTGCTGTGGATCGAACTCAGAGCTTCATTCATGCTAGGCAAAAACACCATCTAAGCTGGATCCCCAGCCAGGTATCTGACCTCCAGAACAAACAAACTGCCAGCATGATGACCAGCACATTCCACAGCTGCTTTAAGGTATAAATTTAGCACGCAGTATCCAATATTTCAGTACATTTTGTTTGCAAGTTGTGAACTGTCACCAACATGTGACAGTTAACAGATCAGGTTATAAACTTTAACCACTATGATGGTTTTCTATGTTGCCAATCTTTCTCATTGCCCTTTGCAAATTACTCTTTTTCTCTCCTAATTCCCGAACTTCAGAGTTGCCCACAGGCACCTTTTCTTACACTGGTAACTTTATGACTCTTTAAATTCTCCCAAGAATTTAAATTTATGTCTCTAGGTACATCATTCACCAGAATCTAGCAAGGTAAATAGATCATATTGAGTGAGGTGACTGCACGTTCTCTCCTCTGAAGCTCACTTGAAATCTTCAGATGTGAGTATAAAGCCTGGAGTAACCTCAGAAACCAGGAAAGTAGAGGGGACACTGGAGAGGAAGAAAGAACAACAGAGAGGAGGCAGATTATAAGTGACTTTGTGGAAGAAATGGGAAAAACAGGGAAGGGAGGCTTTAATTATGGAGCGGGGGGGGGGCAGGGGGGAGATAAACTACAGGAGGGTAAAATAACAGGAAGTCTGTCAGAAAAAGTCATAAGAAATCATTTATTTTTTTATCTACTAAAATAACACATAATACATATAAATCTGTGTATAAATATATAGAGAGTTTAAATGAAATTTTTCCTTCTGGACTGAGAATGCTCCCATGAGAGTCATAGTGTATCTAATACAAACCCAACACCATACATGAGAATCCTTTTGAGTTGTTAGTCAGGGTTATCCAACAGATTCCCAAACATTACAGACTAGTGCTATTGCCCTTGGTTGCCTCCCAGGGGTGGAATGTAAGTTCTTATTTTTGAAGACATTGTGAACTTTGGACACAGGACCTGAAAGCTTCCTCTGAGGACTAGCTTTCATGGTACCAGAAGATGCCATGCAAGCTTCCAAAAGATGAAAGCATCCTATACAGCTATGATGCCCATGAACCGCAGTAACCACAGAATACAGTGGCAAGACTACCTTGGTGGTAACCAACAGCTCTCTAATTGGACTTAAGACCCACTCAACAAGAGGGAAATCATGCCTGGTACTGGAAACCTAGCCAATTACCTAGGGCTAGTAAAAAAAAAAAAAAAAAAATCATGAATTTTGGAGAAAAACCTACAATGCCACTTTACTAAACCAACACAATTCCTAATTACATTCTAAATATTTGTCCTTATATACACAGATAAATGTTCTCAACCCTCTTCAATGGAAATTCTCTTTGTAATAAACCAGAAAACTAAAACCAACCAAAATCCAGAACAAGAGATAGTGTAGTGCCCAGTCCCACTGTACCTAAATAAAATAAAACAAAATTCCTGTACCTAAAGCTCAACGATTACTGTATAAAAGGGAAGAGGAGATGGAAAGCTTAAGAGACAAAAGAACAAGAGTTTGTCAGTCTGCTGTGAGACTGTGTCTCCTAGAAATGTAAGTTATATTCATGAAGTCTCAACAACACGGCTACCTAAATAAGACCTGAACAATGACACTACCAATGGACATGCTAACACAGAAGAGGGAAAACTCACAGGAAGCCTCAATCCTAGAAAACGAACTACAGGCAAATGGGGAAAGCTGAGAGGAGAAAAAAAATGGTTGTTCTCAGGAAAGAACCCTCTCCCTACCCAATTGGTTATTCAATACCAAGTGGTCAACTCTGAGATCATATACATAGTTAGCATTATACAAACTGAGTGATGGAGGTGGGTCTTGTATCTTATCTGTTGCTTTCATTGGTTAACTAATAAAGAAAACTGCTTGGCCTGATAGGACAGAAAATTAGGTAGGCGGAGTAAACAAAACAGAATGCCGAGTCAGTCAGTCTCCATGATTCTCCCACTCCAGACAGACGCAGGTTAAGATCTTTCCTGGTAAGCCAGCTCGTGGTGCTACGCAGAATATTAGAAATGGGTTAGATCAATATGTAAGAGCTGGCCAATAAGAGGCAGGAACTAATGGGCCAAGCAGTGTTTAAAAAAATAGTTTCCATGTAATTATTTCGGGTATAAAGCTAGCCCGTGCGGGCAGCCGGGTGCCAGGGACGCAGCCCCACCGCTCCAATTACTACAACTGTATTTTTTATTTATATATTATGTAATACACACAACTAAACAAAGAAAAAGAGGTCATGTGTTTGAGAGAGTTAGTAGGGAGATGCATGGGAGGGTTGAGGGAGGAAAGAAAAAGAGGGAAATGGTGTAATCATAATTTAAAAAAAAACTTTAAACGTGTATCTCTAGCTCAAATTAAAAAAAAATAAGCCCAGCTGTCTATAATATCACACATGAGAGGAAGAGGCAATTCAGAAGACTTAAGCCACCCCTTTATACATCATACACTTAAAACAACCAGTCAATCTTATTGTCTCTCCTTAAAAATCACAGAAGAACCCAACCGTTGCTCAACACCCTACACTACCATCTGACCTAAGAACTATTTTCTTACCTGAAAAATCACAATATCTTCCTAATCCACTCTTCTCCTTCCATCTCTGTCTCCCACATTCATCCAATAATCCATTCATGTTCTAAGCACAGCAAGCTCAATCCAATTCAAATTTATATTACATTATCTCACTCCTTTGCTCCGTACCCTCCATGGCTCCTCATACATACTGAAAACTAAAATCCTATAAATGGCCCATAAGGCCTAAACAATATGATGTATTTGCAATCACTTCTTTCTTCTCACTCTTATGATAAGGCTAGGTTGTTCCATTGGACCTTCTGTCTTCAAACACTTTTCTCCTAGATTCAAATCTTTATTCAGACATTACCCCTCAATGAGATCACCCTGTTTCTCTATTTTAAGCTGTAACCTCATCTGAGCATGGTGGGGCATGTCTTCAACTCAAGAGGATGAGGCAGTAAGAACTTCATTCAAGGAGGCTGGGGAGATGTCTCAGTGGTTAAGAGCTTTCTTTCAGAGGACCAGGGCTCCAGTCCCAGCACCCACATGGCAACTCACAACCGTCTGTAACTCTAGTTCTAGGGAATCTGACACCCTCACACATATATGCAGGTAAAACACCAATGTACATAAAAATTAAAAAAAAAAAAAACCTCATTCAAGGACAGTTTAATCCTGAGTTCAATCTGCAGGACTCGTACTCACAGTGGATTAAAAAGAGCCCACTCCTACAGGGTCTCCAGGGTAACTTCTTGCTCACACACACATTATCATCCCACATGGACACACTAAAATGTAATAAAAAAGATTTTTAACAATTTTTTTTAAAAAGCAACCCATACCCTGACTACTAACTCATCTTTTGTGTACTTCTAAAATCTCTACACATCTTAATGCACTTTTCTTTTTCTCGCCTTACCTCCCAGGCATCTCTGATATCTATTTATTCCTTAGACTGTGTTACTTTCTATCTACTATACAACTTATGTTAATTGTTCTAGGCCCATTCACCCTTATTTAGAAGGTGAATGATGTGCCTCAAATTAAAATCAAACTTAGTATACACAGCATCACCTCAAAAACCATTTGTTGGATAGGTAAGTAGAAAGCACAGAAGCACTACACTTTTGAACAGCAATATTCAGTTACATAGCAATATGGTATTGCTTTTTCAATTCTTGAAGAAAATGATTATCCAGATCAAACTATGCCCGTAGTGTTGAGGGCAAAATATTGATGCAATGTTTTGAAAGACTACCTCTTCTACACATGGTCTCAGGAATCTGGACAAGCTCTTCAAATTCAACTGAATGAACCAAGAAGGAACAGGGAGTACAGTAAACAGAGCCCAAAATAAATTCAGTGCAATAAAGGGAGCTTTAAGAATGACAACTTAGGCTAGGTGACCTATAGTCTACAGCCTGCTAGGGACTTGACCATTTAGAAAAGTAGTAAAGGATGTAGTGACAGTTACAGTGAAGCACAGAAAACAAAGTAAAGCTTACAACAAGAGGGTATTCGCTGTAAGAAATACAACTTTAATAGTGCAAGGGAAAGCCATCATCTACCATATAGAGGCAATTATAAGAACCTGTCCAGCCAGGCTGAGGCACACACACAAGTGGAGAAAGTAAGTGTAAGTGGGAGTGGGGGAGGAGGAGGCTTGCTCCACCCACAGCAGGAAACCAACAAAGATAAGTACAAAAATAATTAGCTAAGTCTAGCTGTCCCTAAAAAAGAAGAAATGGGGAGTCATCGTTGTTAAAACCCTTACAGAAAGCTGGAGAAATGGCTCAGGGCTAGGAGCACTGGCTGTTCTTCCTGGGGACCCGGGTTCCCGTTCCCACAGAGCAGCTCACAACTTTATCTCCAGCTCCAGAGGAGTCAGTGCACTCCTCTGCTCTTCCAAGCACTAGGCATGCACCTGGTGCATGCAGGCAAAACACCAAACACATGAAATTTAAAAAAAAAAACAAAAACAAAAAAAAACAAAACTCTGTAGAGGGCCGTGAGAAGGCTTCTATAACTCTCAGTTACATTTGAGAGGCCCTATGTTTCATCCCTAATACAAAAAAAATTCTTGGGAAGTTAGGCATACTGACTCACACCTGCAGTCTCGATGTCTGGGAAGCAGAGGAAGTGAGGTGTTTGTAAATTAGTCAGACAGGACTACACAGTGAGTTCCAATCTGAGCTATAGTGAAAACCTGCCTCACAACAAAACAGAAAAACGCATAAACCTTGTGAAATCTACAGTAAATATAAAACTTTTTCAACCAAAGGGAAAGTTCTAAGAGTAGGGAAATGTCATACATAGATTTGTTTTTAAAGATTTTAGCCTTAACTCTTAGCAAAATGTAGGGAATTTTCCAACTCTTCAGGGAATACTTAATATAAAAGGCTCTCACAATTAAGCAATATTAAGTGTGTACCTCTGTAATCTAGCACATTTTCTTTTGATTCACATATTGGCAAACGTATACAACATGTATAAAAAGGAATAAGCTAAAAATAACTCTTCCTTAAGAAAGCCGTTTACTCCAGGTGTGGAGGAACACACCTTTAGTCCCAGCACGCAGGAGCCAGAGATAGGTGGATCTCTGTGAGTTTGAGGTCAGTATAGTCTACAGATCGAGTTCCAGGGCTACACAGGAAACCCTGCCTCAAAAAAAAAGAAAGAAAAAAGAAAAGAAAAACAACAACAAAATGTGGTTTAAATGTGGTCCAGATAACATACTGTGGTACATGAGACTATAGTATTACACATAAGAATTAACTGCTAAAACTGGTAAGGCATCTGGGAACAAAACTCTGTGTTAGAGAATTTTCCTAAGTATGCCTGGGGGTCTAGATTTATCCCCAGTCAAGTAGAGGGAGGAAAAGTACAGAATAAAATTAGGACAGAGGGCATGGGGCAAATGTACCTATAACCACAAGTAAGTATCAAGCTGTAAGATATCAAGATTTATAAGCACAAACTCCTTTTGATATGGACAGCTCAAGAGTTAATAACAGCTATCTATCATTTAATGAAAAAATGTCCATTTCAGTCAGATCAAAGAAATTAACTTTAAAGTATTCATGGCTGGAGCTGGAGATGGCTCCATGGTTAATAGCATGTCTGCTCTTGCAGAGAGTCTGAGTCTGAGTTCAGCTCCCAGCATCCACAATGGGCAGTTCACAACTGCCTACAATTCCAGCTACAGGAGATCCAATGCCCTCCTATGGCTTCTGAGGGCATAGCATACTGATGCACAATCCCACACAGACACAGAATTTGAAAATAAATAAATGTTCTAAAGGAGAAAACTTTCAATAAATTGGAAGCTGCAGAGAGGCCTAGTACCAAAAAGCACATACTGTTCTTGCAGAGCACCCAGTTTGGTTTCCAGCACCCATAAGGCAGCTCACGACCACCTTATAACTCCGTTCTAAGAGTTCCTGCTACAGAGTAAGAACATCTCACAGAAAAACAAAAAGGGGAAGAGAAGAGGGAAAGGAGGAAAGGACATATTTGCCACTGGCAGTCTCTGTTTATAAACACAGATTAGTTTTTCTCCTTCCAGTTCATGTGCCCAAACCTTTTTCCAAACAAAGAATATACAAAAAAGTCAAAAACAAAAACAAACCAACAAACAAAACACACATGCACAAATCAATATGTCAAACTTAATGAAAAGTCTTTGCCAGGCAGAATCACTTGTATCAGCATTGTCAGACGGCACTTTCTGTTGAAAAGTGCACAGGACGTGTAAGTACTGGGATGCTATATTATTTGGCTGGTGACCTTGTCAGGAACAAACTCAAGAACTACAACAGATGGGAAGGAGCACATGCAGCATTAATCCGTTCATAGAAAGCTCAAAAGCAACTAAATTCCATCTGTGGCATTCAAAGGCAGGAGATGCCTCCTGTCAGGAGTGGTAATTAGATGAGGAAAGAGGGTGTCTTGTTCTGGTAATGTTCTTCTTAACCCCGGGGAACAGTTAGAACAGCAGGCTCATTTTGTGAAAAGTCAAGGCCTACTCATGATTTGAGCACCTTTCTATATGTAGTTGCGTAAAATGTCAACCAGAAAACATACATGTAAGAATCAAAGTGCATCATTCCATCACTTTAGCATTCTCCCAGGATCCCCTTGAACAACAACCAGGAATCATCAGCAAGTACTTGGTAGCAACTCCCTTCCCCAGTGCAGCTGCTCAACTCATTTCCATGCCTCTGACCTGCCACATAAAGTACTTGCACTCACTGGGAGTTTCACCTCTCCTACTTTGAGAAAAGAGCAGAAACCACCAAAGTTTTATCTACCTTAGCTTCTCTCTGTCAAGCCACAGACTAACTTCTCACCCTTGAGAATCCAAGAAGAACCCTGCCTGCTATTTTCTTGCTTCAAAATGTTACACTTCCCTCTTGGACCAGATCTCTCCAACACAAGCATGCATTACTAGCCCCATCTGGCTTCTATGCCACTGCATGCCTCTGGTTTTCTTTCTCCCTCCAATTGCACAGACACCTCAACTCAAACATATCAGAACTCTGAATGTTACTACCATCCTGGCTCAACATGGCCAGTCTTTTTCATCTTGACAAGTGGCAACACAACCCATAGTCACTCTAGCCAGAAATCTTCATTCCTTCCTTTCCCTACCTCTCACATCTAACTCATCAGCAAGACCCATTATTATGTATCAAAAATATTCCTGAAATTCATCCACTTTGTTCATCTTTACCACCAGCACTTTAATCCCAGTCATAATCAGCTATCACAGATAATAAGAAATAGTCTCCAAACAGCTAAAGCAATCTTTGTTTTTTGTTTTTGTTTCATTGTGATTTTTCGAGACCGGTTTCTCTGCGTAGCTCTGATTGTCCTAGAATTCTGTAGACCAGACAGGCCTCAAACTCAGAGATCCACCTGCCTCTGCCTTCCAAGCAATAGTATTAAAGGCGGGTGCCACCACCGCCTGGATTAAAGCAGCCTTTAAGAGTTGTGGATTGTAGCCGGGCGATGGTGGCACACGCCTTTAATCCCAGCACTCGGGAGGCAGAGGCAGGCGGATCTCTGTGAGTTCGAGACCAGCCTGGTCTACAGAGCTAGTTCCAGAACAGGCTCCAAAGCCACAGAGAAACCCTGTCTCGAAAAACCAATTAAAAAAAAAAAAAAGAGTCGTGGATTGTGTTGTCCTTGTCAGTAACCCTTTTTCAGTTTCCTCAATTCACATTCTTTGTGACTCAACAGAATCAACCCCCACCTGCCTGCTTCCTCAATCCATCATTTCATTTCAGTGACATTCTCCTGTAAGCACTCCAAATCCATCCAGCCTCAAGGACCTTTACTAGGCTGCTCCCTTGCTTCAAAGGGCTAGTGCCAGTTCTTCATCTTCCTTTAAAGGTAACCACCCCAAACAGCAGCTGTCCCTCCCACTGTTTCTACTTCAGCACCTTTGATTCCGTTTATAATACATAAAGTAACACGTAATTTTATTTCTTCACTTGAATGTATGGCTAATATTTAGAACTGCAATTTTAATTAATTAAGCTGTGTGTGTAGGCACTGTGTTTTTTAATGCAGAAGTAGGCAGTATCTCTGCTCTCAAGGATCTTAGACAACTGACAGGGCCAAAAGACACATCCACGTCTGACTCTTAATGGCTGTCCTCTTTTTTTTTTTTTGGTTTTTCGAGACAGGGTTTCTCTGTGGCTTTGGAGCCTGTCCTGGAACTAGCTCTTGTAGACCAGGCTGGTCTCGAACTCACAGAGATCCGCCTGCCTCTGCCTCCCGAGTGCTGGGATTAAAGGCGTGCGCCACCATCACCCGGCAATGGCTGTCCTCTTAATCAAACAACAGTACTTCAACAGTAGGACCCAGGTGGTAGGTAGAGTAACATCCTTAACAGGTGTTCACACAGTACTAAAAACTAAGGCTCAGAGAAACTAATGTTCCCAAAGTAGCAGACATTGAAGATTATACACAACCACAAAGCTCTATAGAAATGTACAGTGTTCAGGGAACAAAATAATCTAGTCTGAATAAGTAGGGCAAATATGACACACTGGGATAAGGCTGAGAAAAGTCTACTTAAGTCAATGTAAAGATATAGTCATTTAGCATTGACTTACTGAGCATCAATGTATGCCAATGCTGTGCTTGACAAGCAGGAGAACAAAGCTAAAATTCAAAGACGTTACAGTCTATTTGGATAAGCAAAACGCTATATAGAAAAACAGCAGCTCAGGAGACACTGTAGTGGAGACAAGCAGAGTACTGTAGGAACATGAAGAAATGGCACCCAATTCAATGTGGGGAGTTCAGGAAGAGCTCAGCTAATGATGTCTGGGCTATTATGAATTTAGTAGAAAGAAAAGGACCTGGAAGCACACAGTCCATCAAAAATGCAAGGAAGCAACAGAAGGGGCCAGCTCAGACAAGGCACTGTACTTACCAAACTTAGTTAGAAACTTAGGCCTACATATTGAAGGCCTTTCAAGTCAGGGTCATAGGTTTAATAAGAAAGCTCATTTACACTGGTAACACTAGGAAGCCATAAGAATGGCTAAACCAGGGCTGGAGAGATGGCTCAGTTGTTAAGAGTACTTGCTGCTCTCCCAGAGGATCCCAGTTCAGTCATCCATGTCAGGCAGCTCACAGCTACCTGTAACTCCAGCTCCAGATGATCTGATTGCCCTCTTCTGCCTGTCATTGTCCGATTACCAGTAACTATACTGGTAAAACTATACTGTAAAGATAAAAACTTCTGCATATTTTTCTGTTTATAGGAAAGTGTGAGCTCCCAAGTTTATAAAGATCTGGTTGAAGGCAAGGTCTAGATGAAATACATCAAATATTTAAGTATTTGATAAATTGCATGTAGAAATTCCTATTTTTGTTTAAAGATCTGAAACAGACCTTAACAGAACTTCTAATCTTTAAAACTGAGTGTATCAACTATCATAAAATAAGATGAAAGTTATCTACAACTATGTAAAGGTCACTCAACTTGTTCTGTTACCTTAATTATGCAAGACTGGTCTTCAGAATACCTTACACACTGAAAACAAAACCCTAATCTTTCAATCAATGGCATATTTGGATATTTCCCTTGTTATTTACTACTTTTAACCAAACAGAATATATTTTCTAGTAATAAGCAATATTTTCTAGTGGTGTGTGTGTGTGTGTGCACTGCGCGGGGGGGGGGGGGTGTCACTAAATAGCCCTAGATACCCTAAAATTTTTCTCTTGCCTCAGCCCCACAAATGTTGGAATTCCAGGTAAGTAATGTAGTATAGCTTTCTACCACCATGCCCAGCTTTCTACTGTAGGAATTTTCTGAAGCCTTGAGAGAACAGATATTCTGCCGCAAAATGAATTACATTTGTTTCTAAATGTAATTCTTTGTCCCCCCCCCCTTTTTTTGCGAGATGACAAATTAGCAATTCCCCAAATTTGCTACACTGTATTTCAGTTTTAAATACTGTTACAAAGCTATGTAGCAAAGATGCCAACAGGGGTCTATTAAACCAATTCTGATACAAGACAAATCTGACAACGCCCAGGTTAAGTAAAAAAGCTCTGAACAAAACTGCAACTAACCTATCCAGACTACGGAAGTTTGTATTGTTATTCAAGTTTCCAAAACAAAAAAGTACGAGGAATTTATGCAATCCACTTTGAGAAAATAGCCTAGTTCACAAACTTATCGCACAGGTAAACACCGTATCCAGAACGTGAGCCAATCTCTCCCTGACAGTTACTGTGTCATCCCATTTGTCACTGCAGCTGATGAAGGAGCCCGCGACACCACAGGTAACTACTCTAATTAAAGGGGTTCACTGTCCTACTTTTCCAAGTTAGGTAACTGAAGTCCTTGAAGGTGAACTGAACCATGAACTAAGACTGCGAAAAGGAAACTTCATTCTAATCTATTCGACTTCCCAAATTCCGGAATGTGTAGTATTTACCAATCCACACCCCTATCACTCAAGTCCCTAACTCCAGCATCTCAGAAAGCATGCCGTTCTGTCCTCTAAAACAGTTCATTAAACAACAGAGCCCAAGCACTAACGATTTATAATGCCAAATATTTTGGTTTACGCACTTCCAATGCACCCATGCCAAGCTAATTTAAGCATATTTTTTATGAGACAAGAGCCTGAGCGGTAATCATTTGCTGAGGACTTACTATAAGAGCTCTCTGCACTTCAACTACTTCTCATCTCATGAGTTCTCAACAGCTTTGAGGAAAATACTCTCCATGAGACCCATTTTGCAGATTAGGAAAATGAAGCACCCAAGAAATTAGGACTCTTGCCCAAGGTCACAAACCGGTGGGGCAGGATTTGATCGGAGCTCGGAGCAGGAGAGCTGAGTCCCGAGCCCGTGTTCCTAACGCTTTAAGGAGTTAACATTTCACCCTTGACAATCGCCAATCAAGAAATGGCAAATGTTCAACGCTAGGAACGGCAGTCAGGTCCCTCCCTGTCCTATATCCCACATTCGGGGCTCCCATGACTTTGACAAATCAGCTCCATGGCCTCATTTTCCGAAGGCACAAATGTGACTCCTGCCAGGGTAAACAAATTTCCTATCTTTCCAGGAACCGGCGCGCCGCAGCGAACCAGGGCGTGCACACGAAGTTGCATCTGGGAGCGTGGAGGAAGGACCCCAACTATCCCGCAAAGGAAGCTGGGCGGAGCAAGGCTTAGGCTTAAAGGCTGGAGCGGCCCGGGCGGGCGTCCGCGCGCCCGCTCCTAGCGACATAAACAAGGGAGGAGGCTGCCTTCTTCCCCCGCACAATAAAGGCGCAGGTCCGGGGGAGGCCGCCCGACCGGAGCCGCAGAGGCGAGGCCCGACCGCGGGCCGCGCAGCGCGCGGCTGACCTCCGCCATGTTGGCCGTCCACCCGGCCGCACAACAAAGGCTGCGAGAGGGCGCGGGCCTGAGCCTCGGTGAGCCCGCCCGTCGGCTGCCGGCCCACACGGCCGCTCACGCCTGGGCCCGCCCGGGGCGGCCGAGACAAA